>NW_019416565.1:189767-323264 GCF_000390285.2 Anoplophora glabripennis
CATAGTTATGCCAAAGCGTCCCGATATCCAGGGTTCCCGCCAGTAAGATAAGAACAGAGACGTCTGGACCCAATAAATGGGCGTGTCGAAGCGAAGTGTCGAATTCAGGCGAGATCTACGAGAAAAGTCAGGATTTAGGTTCCACATTGAGCAGTCGACTTAGTTTTAGAGTCTCGGGCTAGTTAATTAAATTTAATAATGGATAAAGTTTTTTCCAAATTTTGCTATGAAGCGCGCATTCCCTGAAGCTCGGTACGCTGTCGCGTGTCAATAAATTAATTAATAATGTTATTCGAGCCGTTGTGTTGTTATTTTGTTTGTTTGTTTTGTTTGTTGTTATTAAAACCCTTCCTGGAAGTTTTGGTGTTTCCTTTTGTTTCTCGCAACATCAGTGTCACCCTGTTTAGCCAGCCACTGGATTACATTCTACGTAAGCAATAGAGGGTAAGTGCCTGAAATTAATTAAAATATAATGATAATTATAAACTACCTTTCGAGAATTGAATAGTAAACTCTTTTTAAATCCAGACTCGTTATGATACTGGTCATAAACGATATATAGATAAATAAAGAAATAACCCCTCAGGTTACAATATGTTCTATTAATTTAGATTTTATGAACAACAATTTTAAAACGGGCGAGGCCTGCTCTGTATTAAAGATAATACAGCGTGGTCTTGTTTTAATGAAAGAATTGTAACTTCTGCGCATGTGTCAGACACGTAAAAATGCCAAGCAAAAAATGAAACTTGGAACATTAAATTAGTATTGAATGAAATCTCTTATTTTGTATATCCTCTTTGAATATACTGAATACAATACAAGCATATTCAACGCCAATCAATTACATAATTTACACTACTTACTTGCTAATGTGGTAATGTATAGATTGATACATTTAATTTTTTTTTAATGTAAGCTATCTGTGTCCATGCTATCCCGTAAGCTAACAATCAGTATTAGCAAATTCCTAGTAGTAATCAATTAATGTTATTTTTGTTAAGCGTCGACATTTGTGAAACGTAATTTTTACATGTGCTTCATTGAATGGGTGTTTTTCCCTGAAAACATTCCTTGGGAATATTGATCGGCCGGTTCATCCTACATACTTTTTATAAGTAAGTATCTTTTCCGTATAACGCCTCTCATACTGACCGTATTTGTTCTTTCGCATGTTATGGGTGTTTGCGCACATGCTGAAAGTACCTACTCCTATTTGTGTTAAAATTTCTACTTTCAGTTTTAACACACAAATATCTGAATTTAGACAAATATCATCAAAATAATTACATATTTAATATAACCAATTAAAACATTTTAAATATTACATCAAATTAAAAACTTTAGATTTACACAGTCTGGCTATTAAGTTTTAAGGCTGACTTTATTGTTGCGAAGTGCGTAGCGCTGTCTATGTGCGGTCAACGGAAGTATATTGTAGGAAGCCTTCCGAGCGACCGAACAAAATTTCATCGGTATACGTGTATTTACCACGAAGTTATTACGTTTTTCGTGAAGCGAGTTTTTATCGTTGTCTTGGAAAGCACAATGAACAACGTACAACAATCAAGTTCTGTTTTAAGGCCGGTAGAACAGCCACGGAAACGTATCAATTGTTACAAATTGATGTGCAGAGACCAAAAAAAAAAAAAACAAAATATAGCTGAATAATCAAATTAACTGACCTATGCATCAGTCTAGGTCAGGGGTTGGCAAACTTTTAAGCCTGAAGAGCCATCTGTAATAAAAATATCAATTTCATGAATTTCAAAGAGCCAATTTTTATTTCTGTTCTTACATTTTATTTCAAATTTGAATTGGATACAAAAGTCTATACGCGTCTTTCTGTCTACTCATGTGCTGCGTGTCTGTCCGCTTTAACTTTTAATTTTTAGGGGAATTTGAAGAGCCGCAATTGTCTCTTAAAAGTGCCGCATGCGGCTCGCGAGCCGCGGTTTGCAGACCCCTGGTCTAGGTGACAAAACCGTGATCCTTGAAAATAAATAAAAATTTTTGTTTCCTATGATTGCTCAATAACTGAAGTACCATAATTAATCAATTTAAAAGACTCGGCAGTATTGGTACTCTCAACTACAAGTCACAAGAGTTATCTAGCAACTTCTTGTGGCCTATCTAAATAGAAACAAAAAGCGGACAATTTTTTGCTCACCAAAATCAGGCTAAAGAATTCGCAAATCAGAAAAAAAAACACCGAATTCTTTTGAAGGAATTTACCAAGCTAATACCGTAAGTTTTGAAGTAAAATTAAATCGATTTTCGCATTTCTCGTCAAAAATATTGTTCGTATTTTCAAAGCTGCATATTTTCTAAAATAATGGATCGATTTTCAAAAAGTAAGAATCGATGTATAGACAATTAAAAGCCCTTTCTAATGACCCCCCACTTGACCCCCATTCCCATTTAAAAAAATTTGAGGATGGCACCCCCACTTAGGGGGTTGAAGATTTTGCTATGCTTTTTGCGCCAAAAGTTGTCACCCTCAGAAGCAAACTTTACCTGTTTTTGGATTTTGCCGAAAAGTTCATTACTACCCTAGCGGTACGTTTTCGATGGGCTACCCTGTATAGAAGCCGAGATACTTTTGGTAAACGGTATTAACTGGCTGGAATACAACAGACATACCTATAAGACATGGAAATAAAGGAGACATAAAATGAAATATGATGAATACCTACAGTGGCGGTTTTACCATAAGAGCTGCGGAGCTGCAGAACACATAAAATTTTATGTATTTAATCATATTAAATATCAACAAAATATTTAAAGAATCCAAATGTACTCGCGCTAAAATAAATCTAGGAGCTTATATTATTATTTATTACGACGCGAGTTACGCTCCTTAATATATGCAACTTCATATACAAAATGTGTGCACAGCGAACAGTTAGATGGGTCCTTTGTTTTTATTGGCTAATCAGGCTCGTGACGTCGTGACCCACGTCACTTTTATATGGGCTTTTGTGGCTGCAAACAACGACAGCCACTGCTGTGAGCGGCACGTGTGAATATTTTCGTTTAGGCGTCTACGGATATTATAGTTATTAAAATGAATAGTGTTTCGTTTTTACAAAAAACTTTATTTGGTTCTCTGCGTTATGAGGATAAACTAAAAATAAAGAATTAGGTGGGCCAACACCACAATTAAATATTGAAATTAGTGGAACAAACCGAAGTAAGTTATAAAAGGCAATTTAACAATAATGTATACACAAAAGCAGAGTGGGTGTGCGGGTGTGATATAAAAAATACACTGTTTTGTTTTCCGTGCTTACTTTTCGGTGGGGATAAAGCATGGACAATATACAGTGTGAAAGATTTAAGTCATTAGGTAAAATAAACATAAGAAGTCAGTTAGATTCTGCATATTGGGATAATATACGGAAACACAATGAACAGGTAACGAAAAATTGTTATGTATTATCTAATATCATAGATTGCAAAAATTTTTGCGGAGCTTTCGAATTAGAACTTCGCGGACATGATGAGACAGAAAATTCGGACAACCCTGATGTGTTTCGTGGACTCATAAATTTAGTGCAGATCTTGACGACATATTAAAAGAACCACATGGGTATGACCGGGATTTTCTGTGATTGTACCGGGAATTAACTGTATGGTCCCATATTTCGGATTTGCACGTATAACTCCCGAAATATATGTACGTATATATAAATAAAGATAAAGAAAAAATCATAACACGGCGAGAAAAATTAAAATTCGTTAAATCGTTGGTAAACTTCACAAACGATTTTTTTGTTTTTAAACAATATTCAATAATTTAATAAAATATATTTAGTTTATTCCAATTTATTTATACCGTCAGTAGGTAATTCGTGAATAGATATTTCAAAAAGATATCAATTTCAAAAATCGTTGTGAAAATTTGTATTTTTGTATAAATGGATTGTTCCTTGAAATTCAGAAGTGCCAGGAAAACGCGTGACCTTGAAAATTTTAAAATTTTTCGCCTGCGGCGCCATTTAGAGGCTCTCAGGGCACTTAATATCTCGAAATTCAATTCAACAAATGTAACAATCCTAAGCAGAACACATTCAATCAATGTTCACGCGCCGCCACTGAATACCTATATCAATAGTTATCTAATTTAAAAAACCAAGTAACATTGTAAATTAAATACACATATCCAATTTCAGTGACTTCTGAGGTTTTATAACGACAGTATTAAATAATTTTTTGTTATAATTACTTATTCCATTAGCCCATACGTCAAATTTAGTAGTGCAGAAAGGATGAAACCAAGGAGTTTCTATTGTCAAAAGAGTCGTATGAATCAAATATTTGAATAAACCATTTTCAATCAAAACTTTTGAGCCTTTTAAACATTTTACGTAAAATCAGTCGAATCAGATCAAAAGAAGGAACCTAGGAACCTAATACAGTTTGCATGATAGAACAAGAAAAGTTTCTACCTCTCCATCGGATCGAACCCGTAACTTTGTGTTTGATCCATTTCCAGATTTGTACGTTCAGAACTGTTTTATCAATGTTCAGTGAAACCGTTTTGGTTGACGGTTTATCTTTCAGCTTTCAATTAATTTGCTTCTTTTGTAACCTCAAATTATAAATGTTAACTGGTAGTTAACACATATACAGACTATGCAATAATATGCCTTTTTTAATCCAATAAAATACTGTGATTCATTTGGAATTAAAGTTGAAATGAGCAAAAATAAATAAAAGGATTAAAGTAGACTCATCGGCTACCAATCCAAAAATATCGGAAAATGGAAAACCACTCAGCGGTTTTCTTTAAAACAGAAATGTTAACGTTGTCTCAATCAGCATGAACTTATGTCAAATATTTTTCGTTATGTCAGAATGATTAAATGCATGGATTTGTGTCGAGTAAAATGTAATTTTAAAATCTGACACCTCAACATTGCAAGCCACCTTTTGAGAACTGCTGATTTTCATAGAAGATGTTCGATGTACCCATCATTTACTTGCACACATGCTTCAGAACGACGTATGCAATTCGCTCGCACGTCCTCATTGCCACGTCCTCTCGAATCGTATTACAAGCTTCGGCAATACGATATCGCAGTTGGTCGATGTCACGAACTTCCGTGGAATACAAAATACTTTTCACATATCTCCACAAAAAGAAGTCTAAAGGGATGAGGTCCGGGGATCGGAGGGCAACTAACTAGACTGCCGCGGCCTATCCAGTGATCGGGAAAAGTAATGTTTAGAAAGTCGCGCACTCTCTGAGCGGGGGCTCCGTCATGCACTAACCAAATATTTTGCCGATCATTAATGGCACGTCTTCCAATAACTCTAGATATGAAGCACGATATCGGCCCACATGTTCGCTGAAAACTGTTGCTGAAAGGCATCGCGACGTATTCCATTTGGATTTTCGAGAATCCAGTGGTGGGTGTTGTGGACGTTACGTATACCATTTCGACTGAAACATGCTTCATCTGTAACAAGTATTTGCGCTGTAAATTGATTGATTTCTTACATGTTCCTGAAGCAACCATTCGCAAAAACCTCGACGTAGTGGGAAACCCTCAGGAGTGGAGTAAGCGCTTGAACACGTTGAATATGAAATGGGTACAACTGAGCATCTCGTAATGTCCGCCACACAACAGGATGCTGATCTTCTTCGACGAGATCCAAAATCATCTCCTCAACATTTAAGATTCGTAGTGGTCTCCGTGGGCCACCTCGACGCGGTTGTACTTCACCGCAACAGCAACAAATGTTCGCGGTGCGGGGGCACATCATTCAGGACTTCTTGCACGGTACACTTGACAAGATCTGTGTGCAGTTTCGTTTGCTTCGCCATAAATTATGATTATGAGCATATCATAATCTTCGCGATTGCTAAATAAATTAGTCATTTTCAAAAGAAAACTTGGAAATACGGCTATTAAATATAGGTACTCTCGAAAAACAGCACAGCAATCACTACAACAATGTATTACAAACTAACTTTCGAATAACGGCTTCATAAGAAACCTACAAACTTGTAAAAAGTGTTATAGCATTTTTTGTACTCGCCGCTATAAAATGTGTATTTCAGCAGTTCCAAAACAGTTTTAAACACATTTTTAATTATCTTTTTTTCCTGTGATCTTAAACTTCCGATACACGTTTATGACATCAGTTCACTCTGTTTTTGCTCTTTTTTCACCCCTTCAGATTTTTTACATAAGTTCATTAACACCCTGTATATAAAATATTTAAAACTAGTAATTTTTTTTCAAAAGATTTCTGGTTTATGAAGTGGCAAAATTATTTACCGACTACAGAATAACTTTTATCTGTCTTAAGACAATGTAAATGGCGGATTCATATGTAAACCATAGCGACTGATCCGTTACTAGTCCAGATAAATACATAGGACCATAGTAATTTATCCTCGTCGTTGTGGTAATCTACACTTCCAGTCGACTTCACTCATGCTGCCCACATTCCCTTACTGTGCCTAGAGTATGGTTGAAAATCCGGACATAATCCGGTCCTCAAATAAAATAAAAATCTAAATGTTAGAATGCTTCATTTTATTTTGCAAAACAACAAAACAATACTAGGCTTATGGAAAGTAGGCTATTTAAGTTTGATATTTACTTGAGAGTAATCCCTGCTTCACACTTGCTTAGGAGAATATTAACTAAGGTCCGTTTTGAAATATACAAATGTGTATATGGGCAACCATCTAAAAATAGCCAGAATAGAAAGATCTTACTATTTCTATATTTTACTTAGAACCGCTTTTTCAAGTGTCCTCCTTCCAAAACGAGTTAATAAATATTTACTTTTTGATTGCAACTTTTTCTCTTCTCAAATTCTCCCCTTTTTAAGGTAGTCTTTGTGCTCGTCTGTTATAATATTTACAAGTGGAGATTTCTCCAAAATAATGTTAATTGCATTCACAAAGTACCCTACAATGGTCATATAATTGTGAAAATGATCATATAATTCAATGAGTTTTGTCAAAAATTTTGTAGAGGGAGAATAGTACTATTAAAAGACTATCTAGACATATATAAATGAAAATATGCCAATATATTACTGGAATTATATAAACAAAAACTAAATCTCTTCCTAAAACAGAAACCCCTGTGAGGAGAATTCAAGAATTTATATTTTAATCACGTAAACTGTAATAATATTTCATATTATATAATTAAAGTTTGACACTTCGGTGCGCAAATAAGACGTCGAGATTGTAGAGGCTCCTGGGTTTGCATCGTGAATCATGGTGGTTTCGCTCAACATTTCATCTCACATGTTAATACGGATGGAGAAATATTAACAAATGTAAAATGATTTTGTGTAACTTAATGATGAACGAGTTTAAAAACGGCTGTTGTTCCTGTCAGTGTAAAAGATATCCTACTGATTGAAAGTTAAATGCATACAAGAAATGCAGTTACCGTACTGGACATTTACTATAATAATCTATAAAATCAGATAAAAATCTTATAAAAATCAGACTTTTTCACAAGTAAAATGACATTTCTATATGAGATACAACAAAACGTTATTAACAAAACTTTCTCAAATTGAAAAACTGAAACGAATTTTAATTTCTTCGGAAAAACTTATTTTTTTGTTTAATGTTTCTGTAGTACAATGCTATTTCTGCATGAGATGCTACAAAATGTTGTTAAGAAAAACATCTTTTAAAGGGAAACTAAATATGTATCCAGTTTTCATTCTCATAAACTTTTCTTACTAACTTTTTATCATATCTCATAGAAAAATGGTACTTAAAAAATAAAATCAAATTGTTCTAAATTTCCAAGGCTAACTGATTTGAAATTATAGTTAATTTTGTTTCACAAACAAGCACAGCTGCAACTCAGGAAGCCATATAAAAACAGCAACATTTTTTGTGTTTTACAAAAGTCGTTTCACATATTCGGGCACACGCTGTATATTTGGCATTTTAGAACTACGAGAAACATTTGAAAATGTGTCTACGGCAATGGGTATAATCGTTGAAACTAAATGGCTCATTTTTATTCAGAGCTCCATTCGGAAGATAAAAATAATAAAGCACTCTCTTATGATATTAAAAGCCCCCATTTTCACGATTATACTGAAATAATCGTTTATGAAAATATCAACCGTGTTATTACCCGCCAGCGCTTAACACGTACGGTTATATTGTTGATTTTCATGGTCTGCTCTTTCCCGGCGCTACTCTCCGGCTGACTGCGGTTTTATCGGGTATGCGAGTAGTTACTTGTCATCTACCAGTTAGCAGAAATAATGAATATTCCCATAATAATATGTTCGTAAATAATTTATCTTGCTAAAAGCTTTATATTTGGCAATTACGGAAAAGCATCGTAGTAGCCTGATATTGAAATAAATGATGAATGATCAGCTGAAAAAATGTACGCTACAATACAAATTTATTAACACAGCGTACGTCACATTAGTACAGAATTCAAATGGATTAATATTGTTTAGGAAAACGCCCAGTTGACCATACGTTTATTTCACATCCACATTTTACAAGACTATTGTAATTATAACAATACGAGTAGCATATTTGCTTTTAGTTAAAGAAATAAGTATAGACTGTAAAAAAATTTCACTCAAATTTCACTCAATTTTACTCAATAATGTATCAATTTTTGTCCACACCCGATTGAGTCAAATTTTCACTCTATTAGTATGAGTGAAACTATTGCATCAGACATGAGTGAGTTATACTCAAATCCTAGTTACTGCTAACTATCAATTGAGCGACTTTTGACTCTATTCTGAGTACCTATAGAAAACGAATTTAGAATTGACTTTTTTCTAATATGATTTAAATTTAACTATTATTGAGTCATTTTTTACTCAGACTTGGTTTTTAATTAACTAAATAATGAGTGGAAAAATAAATCACTTATAAATGGTTCATTAGGATATAGTGTTGAAATTAATTCACTTCGCGGGGCTTCCCTCTGTCCTGGCTGAGACACGCGCCCGGCAGCTGAGATCCACCGCCGCCGGCTAAGGCGTGTTCTCCTGGCGATCACGCTTTTCTGAAGCATCTAACTATCAACTGTGGTCGAGATTACAGAAGCAATAATATGTAAGTGGTGCCATCTTCACGGCGCCATTCAAATTACTTGAACTTAATGTACATTTAAAATCACTCAGTAATGGACACATTTACTCTGACTTAGGTACAAGTACACCAAATACGAGTTTACGTGAAGAATTTGTTTAGGGGGTACCTACATTTGAGTGAAAGTACTCAGTTTTAGTTTAAATATAATCACAAATGATCGAAATGTCCAATACCAATCGGAAATACGTTTCCTTACCCGAGTTAATTTGGAAAGCTATTCGAAAACTGAACACTTTCTCAAAATAATTTTCACTTCTTATTCGAATATGCAATCAGATTTACAGTGTTACATTTTGACTTTAGCAACCATCATCAACTTGTTGTTGTTTGGTGAGATTTCATACCGGAAAAGTTACCAATCTTTGTAATTTTTTCGTACTATTAAGTTGACATTTAGTTGACATTTACAGTTTTTTGCTGAAACTTTCTTAAATTATCGAAAATTGGATAATAAAGTTTAACGAAAGAGTAACTTAAATATAAATGTTCTTGCTTATCCGACACCTGCTACTTTTATTCTAATTTAATGAATTTGGAACAATATTAAGAATTCATGAAAATACATACAGCATACCGGTATATATTTTAGAAGATGTAATAGATGATGGTTGCTAAAAGACGAAACGTAGTAACTCCAAAACGACTGATCAGATGTAAATAAAAAGTCGATACTGTACATAATGTCTTTTTTTATAAAAAAAAATTCTGGTATCATTGAAAAATAAATCTTTTTTTAAGAGTATATTAAAACGCACTAAAATTATCTAGGTTACTAAATTCAAACCCACGAGACCCACATATCATTTCCGAAGGAATTCGATGCGCTGAACACAATCCTGTAGTCAAAATTCACGACTTTTTGGGTGAAAACTGATCCAAATATGGGTTAAAACAGATTTTTTCCTAAATTTTGTCCAGATATATAATTTTCGTAGTATTTTGAGGCGTTATACCCGATTCCATTTACCCACGACCTCCATATTTCTCAGAAAATCCACTATTTGGGTGAAAACCCAAATTGCTTCATGTGAAGGTAACATTTTCAGATCTGTAAACTTTGACATATTAATAAAAATTTAACTGAACTGTTAAAACAGGGAGATTAGCACAAACTCATAATTGACAAAATTTGTCAATGTAATAGTAGAAATTACTTATAGATTTTTCCGCTGGGGTCGCTTGTGCACCGACATATTTTCATTATTTATTTATCTAATTCAAAGTAGCCTACATTTTTTATTTTTAAATTTTTAACACATCACAAACACGGCATGATTAATATTTAATTCAAACTGCCCCTTTCATTATCTCCCCTCCATTATTTCGGTGGATATGGGACACTAGCGCTCTCTAATGTGGTAGGATATTTGTTTACATGGAGTTCGTTATCCTTGTGTAGTCTCCATGTGTTAAAACTTCGTTAGGAGTAATTTGAATATTTTGTTTTCGAAACACTATAAAAATTAATATTTTGGTATTTTAACGAACACAAAAAATAAATCATATCATAATGCAAATTATTGGCAAAAGAAAAAAACAAAATTTAATATCACTTTCTAGTATTGATAAACGCAACGAATTTTCAATAAAAAGGCATTTGATTGAGTTAGAGAGAGATAATTGAAATTTCTTCGGTACGACTCGAAAAACCGGCACCCGGTATTCTCACCATTCATTTACGATATATTTTTTTCAAAATTGCATAGTAATTTGAAACTGAAAAAAAAAGAACTTGAGATAATATAATTCTCACGTTTTTGGTTAGTGAGTAAAGATATAGCCATATCAATAAGTGCTTAAGTAGAAATTTTAACTTTAATGGTATGAACTAGTTTTTCGTAAGATATGGGTCTGTATATTTCCAGACAAGAGATCTGATCTTCACGTAAGCGACGACTTGACAGCAAGATTCGCTTTATTTTCAGGTTCATTTATATAGGTTATTTACCATAGAATCTGTGCCAGGTTTGTGGAACGTGAAACGACCAACACAAAGAAAACTGTTTACTGTTGAGATTGAATATCAAAAAAAAAGGTGACCAAGTGCTTGATTAGATGATCCAGGAGGTGAAACATATTACTCCAATCAAGCTATAGCAATATGTACATTCTTCTTCTGTACCAAGAAATTGATTTTAAAAAACTTATATCAACCATTTTCTTGCAAAAGAAAGGTTTTTTCGTGCAATTTGTGATTCCAAGTAACACAGTAAAATTAATTATTGTCACAGTTTTTGACTATCGTGATGTCATTCAAAATAAACATGGAGGACTGCTGGCTAATGGCCGGTTTTTTCACAATCTAACAAAGTGTCTGATAGTTATCTTTCTTATTTTAAGATTCGAATGACAAACACAAGCAAAAGGCACAAAGAAATATTAACCAGATAACCTTACTGTATACACAAATTATACAACACAACATAAATCACTTACAGATTTGTTTGGGTAGTGCTAATATTGAGCAAACAAAATAATAATGTTACTTTATTATACATAACAGTATCCCGTCACAATTTCTTTAAAATGGATAAAGAAAAAGATAAAAGAAACTCTAATTTTACAGAACTAAGATTTTAGTGGACTAGGCCATAAAATATAAAAGACAAAAATCATACATGGCAAATAATTACTGATGAATTCAACGCTTTATCAGGAAATTTTCCCAGATCAGCTGTAGTCTGTACGATCAAAATATGAAACATAAGAAAGATTAGTAAGAAATCATTCAGAAAAGCGCTATAATATAAACTTATTTTATTATATACAATCTCAAAAGAGATTTGGAAATAAAAAATATAAAATTGCAAAATTTTAGGGTCGAATGTTAATTTTAATTTGTGTAAACATTTAAATTTAAAATATGGTTCTTTAGTTAGTTGCAATGTATGTTAGGTACGTATTTATTTATAAAAACAACAGGCTGAAAGTTTTTTTACTTATAAATTGCAATTTTTTTATTATTTCTGTTAGGTATTATGTTGAGTTTGATAACTTTTAAATACATCTTTCTAATGTGTGTCAGTTGACTGTGACAATTATATCTTTTTATTCTCAATTTGTTTCAGAAAAAGATAGGAGTGGCAATATCAATTTTTTGTAAACTTATTTTTATTTAAAAACAACTTCCAGATCACTTCCAATTGATTTTGTACTCTAACGATTAATACATTTATATTTAGATTTTGTTAATCTGAACCATCTAACGTCCCAAACATCCAAGTTATTTGGTTTATTTCTTAATGTATATGGTCGACGAATTTGTTCATAATTCCCATCATACAAGTTATCATCATCAGAAAACACTTCTACATCCATAAATATTAAATTACACAGGTCAATATTTGATCTAGGGACAATAGTCAGAAGTGACTATGGTATATAGGGGTTTGGGTCGCTGATCACGAATCCAAAGTATTTTGGATAGAAAAGTTAGTAACTCTGAAAAATCTGAAAATATTCGTCTGAATGTTTTTGAGGTCAATGGACGCGAATCCAAGGTTATTTAAGCTCCATCACGTAAGGTTCAAGGTGATTTGAAGGTTAAATTTAGAAAAAGTTGTGTAAAAAAATTTAAAAAGTGTATTGAAGTGTTTTTGAGGTCACTGAGTTGATCTGGAGGTTATTAAAGGTCTTCAAAGAGTTTCCATCTGTCTACGTATAACCATCTACACGTTTGTATGGAGATATAGTCTCTTTATCTGATGGTTTATTTTCGTTCTACTATTCTGATTAAGAAAGTTGGCATATGACTATCCCATACGTTGACACGGTCAAAATGAATCGTCCTCTGAATTACCTCGGTACAATAGGTAAGTCCTTGTAGATGGAGCTTAAATAACCTTGAATTCGCGTTCCGTGACCTCAAAAACATTCAGACGAATTTTTTCAGATTTTTCAGATTGATTTTAACTTTTCTATCCAAAATACTTCATGAATGACCTTGAAATGACCTTGAATGACCTCTTGAACTACCAGATAAAGTTATCTTTAAGAAAACTGAAGGATGAAGGATATTTAGAAGTGAAGAAAACGAAAAATAAGTCTGCCTTCATGATAACTTCTGGATAAAGTTGTCTGGTGCTAAACTGTGTCCGAAGAAACGGACCATAAGGGTGTTAGACTTTTATACGTAGAAGTAACCTCAGCATTTTCAGTGCACTATTTTGGTTCATGCATGTTGTAAGAAGTCCAGATTTATTTTCACTTGTTTAAAACTAATAAACATTTCTTCGGTGAAGTGCGGCTTGAAAACAGGAACATTTCAAAATTAATTATACTAATAGTTTCGCGAGATAGTGGTGATTATGTAAAAAAATAAGATAATGAACGTATAAAAAAAGTTAAATATGATTTGTGTTTAAGGGTGCCATTTCTATGGAAAAAATTTTTCAGCGAATATTTTTAAATATAATCTCTACAAAACAGGTATTTTATTTGATTGTAATGAAATATACAGAAATACTGAAGCTACGTAAGGATAGTATTTCAAATTTACATTGAAATTATAATTATAAATCGCATTTATCAATATTTTTAAATATAGAATCAGATTAAAACTTGTTTTATTGGCAGGCTTATAGGTTTCATGTAAATTATTCTCTTTTCAAATATAGATACAATTAATCTATTTTATATGATGTTTACCAACCAACAGAAATTTACTGTGAATAAAACTTCATTTAAAATAATTTCATTACCGAATTTACAATGCACAGGGTGTTTAGAAACGAACGGGCTGTACTTTAAGTTCAGCATTTTTAGGTAAAAATAAACCCATTTAGACCCAGTTACCTATCTGAGAATAAAAATGTTACTGGCTTTAAAAAAACATTTTTTATTTCTCTTCTTTTTGGGACAACTGTGCTGGACCTCAGAATCACATCACTTTTTGAGACATTCCAATGAAATTTGGTATAGGAAGTTTTTGTGGATAACTCAAGATAATCATAAGCTTATTTTTAACTTATATGGGTCATTGTGAAGGTGCATGTGAAAATATAAGTGCCTCTTAATATAAAAAATATTTCATGTCGCTAAAATACATCATTCTTGAAAAAATGTATTTTAATTTCCTTCTGTAGTTGTTAATAATTATAAACAACTGATTATTCGACCAATTTAGTCTAATTAATATAATATAATACTTTTAAAATTGTGACAAGAAATCATTGTAAAGAAACAAACATCTCTGTGCTCTATGAATTTTTATAGATACTTTCCTCCAAATATGTGACGAAAGTCAAATATCTACTACACCAAAGCATCATATATAAGATTCATGTCATAGATTCCAGATAAACTAACCATAAATTGACACTACCTATAAGCAACCTTTCTATTTAGGAATTCTGTATGCACCCTGTGATGCAGTGAGGCATATCCAGGGTCATAACGAGTTCTGATTTATGTCATGCCTTACACGACTAGATATTGAGAGATTTTCTCCGACACTGACATTATTATTTGAAAGATTGTACTTGAAATACGCTTCCAAGGGAGTTACTTTATTATGAGAGTTGTGTTACAAATATTGCAGATGTGATTATACAGAACATAACATTTAACAACAAATTACCATCATTTTTATTTATCAGACTACTTTGATTGAAATTTGAACCTATATTTTTTAAAATGCTTGTAACTTCTAAACAAAAACGAATCGAATCTATGTTCATATGAGAAAAAATGTTTGAAATTAACTCAACCACCTGTAAAAGTTTGTCCACATAAAACATAAGATCCATTTTTCTACAGACCGTTAAAAGATAACCCTAACAAAATTGATTTTAAATTTGGATCTCTGGAAGCGCATCAGACACTCATACAAATTTTGGTACATGAAATAATGTCGATAGGAATAAATTCTTACTTAGATTAAAGTAACTTTTTTATTCACGAGTTTCAGAAGCGTACTGGCAACGTTGTCAGACTATCACCAAAGCTCAATCTCTGCCTGAATCCACTGCTTTACTATTAAGATCTCCTGTCTTTGTCACTCTCTTCTCGATCTACGTATCTCGTGAACAAGGTGAGTTTAGTCCATGTTTATTTTTTCTTGACACTTCATTAGTTATACTGTGATCTAATTGATATGGCACACAAAGAAGAGACATAGGAGCCTGATTTCGAGAGATTCAAGAACACTCCAACCTGATTGTCTTCCAAAGTTCTACAGGTTAAACGTACCACTTCGACCAATAGTCAAGGCAGTTGAATCAGCTACTTACCCACTAGCCCGGTACATGTTACCAAATTAAGAAAAAACAGAACACCATGTTATAAGCGGTGGAGATTTTATTAACAAGGTTAAGAAAATTCATCTAGATCCAGAAGATACTCTACTGAGTTACGACGTGACATTGTTCACAAAAGTACATATTTCTTAGGAATTTCAACAAATTAAAGAAGCAGTCTTCTGGAATCTGGAATTGTGGGGAGGGTAGCAAAGCTACAGCACTTAGGCTCCATTGGGCCCCTTGTACATCCTCCCATTAGAGAGATCAATCCACCTGAGCCGCCAACCAGCCTATTACAGTAAAAAAGGTGGTGACATTGCTCAGGGGGGTCTCTCTAATATAGGCCATTGAAGGCCAGCGTTCTCCCAACATGGACTCTCTTGTTGACGAGACGGCAGTGCATTCACATAGTAAATGCAACACCGTCTCGTCTTCCTGTTCACAGCCCATACAAAGAGGTGTTTCACACTTCCCCATATTGTAAAGGTGTTTCCTTAGCCAACAGTGTCCGGTTTGAATACCTGTCACTAGGCGAAGATTTGACCTAGACATAGCCAGGTATTTTTTGGCTGTGTCTTTGCTAGGATACACTAAGAACTCCTTAGCAAAGCGACAGCTGATTGTTTCATCCCACCGTTTCATAAATTCTTTGTGGGTGTCTTCCTTGATAATTCCAACAAATGCCGACAACGGAAGCACACTGGAGGGGGCGGGTCCAAAAATGTTGAGGCCCGATGCGCTCCTGGCTAGCTTGTCAGCTTCTTTATTGACATAGCACTGCTCGTGTCCCTTTACCCAGCATACAGATACGCTGTTAGCGGCCGAGGCCACAACCAGTGCTTCATGGCATTCCCATACTGTCCTAGTCATTATCTTATGATTACGCAAGGTCAGTAGTGCTTGTCTACTATTCGTGTAGATTCTGATGGTTTTGCCCGTAGTATGTCTGCGGGCAATTTCCTTCGCGGCTATGATTATGCCTGCTAACTCCGTTTGTACAACGGTAGCATGCCTATCCATTGCCCACTGATATCGGATGTGCAGGGATCTAGAGTATATTCCACATCCTGCACCCTCCTTCCTTTTTAATCCGTCTGTGAAGATGCTAATTACATCTCCACGGGCGGTCTCCTCCTGTCTCTTAATGAGTACGGTGTGTGTGTAGGGTTTGTCAAATACAAACCGGGGAGAAATACTATCAGTGTCTCCCTGCAGGAGGGGCGTCTTCCTGACGACCTCATTCCACAGGCGACTACTGACTTCTCCACGTCCTACAACCGGTAGAAGCAGTCTTATCCCCAGTTCTAGCAAATATCTACATGAAAGTCTTTAAGAAAAAAATCTTTGAGTAAGCAACTTAGCCGCAGCGTTGGTTCAGACAATATTTTCGGTACTTGGATCCATGGATATAATAATATAGAAGGATTCCTGAACTATATAAATACATTTAGACATAGGCTCCATAGGCTCCATAGACGTAGGAGTTTATTTTATGACTTAGAATCTTCACCGCAGGACTGGACAATGCCCGGGTTGTTGGGACTTAGAACTAAGGTCAATGCTTTGATTTGTACAAATTTGGATTTATAGAAAATATGCTATTCACAATAAATGGTATTTGATATGCAAATAACTTTATACAATGCAAGTATTAATTTTGCATCACACAACATGTATTGGCTAGGTATCTGACCTTGGTTACGGAAATACAAGTACCGGGTCGACGATTGATCGTATTTCTTGATGGGCCCCCAGAGATTCTATAGCGAAGTCTGTCTTAGCTTTTGACAATTGGTCTCTTTAGATGCAACGGGTGATGGACTTGTACTCTGACGTGGTATTGTGATTTTGTATTGTTATTTTGAAGTTCGAATTTCACTTTTTTCAGAGAAATTTTCTATTTCTGCAGCACACCATCGGCGACTGTTCTACACAGCATTAGCTTTCGGATGTGTCATATCTTGTGGCTTTAGTGTTTCCGGGCGGCTGACAACCTCGTAAAGAACTTCGATGGTGATCACTTTTCCATTTCATTTGATTTTCTTACTATTACCAAAAACAGCTTCATTAGGATATTTTCGTGATTTGAGAATTTACTAGGTTTTTAGAGTTGATATGGTTATGGTTATTATTTGCCTAAAATCAATCACTACTTACTTCTTTACGGCACGTGGCACAGACCTTTCGTAAATGATTACAAGCCACGTGACCAATAATTTTGTTTGGAACAGAAATTTTATTTCCTTCATATTGGCAATTAAATTTCGGTAGAATTAAAACAATAAGATCAAGATTACATTAAAATACAACATTCTGTTCCATCAGCTGTGACTGGTGTAATTTTCACGAAATTCTATTGAGCGATCGCATTATCTCTGAGCGTAGTCGTAACAGTTTGTTACTGTTCATTTTAAACGAAACTGTATATATGAAAAGGAGAAAAATGTTTAAGTTATATTTGTTACACTAGTAAAGTGAACTAATACCCTCCATCTATGAACACAAAATCAATATCTATAAAATTCTCACCCTAAAACGCATAGGATTTCGAAATTTATCTTTTTTTAAATTTGACAATCTATAGACTTAAAAGAAGCGATTTTTGAGTAAAACATAAAATACAGTTGCTCTTATTCTGAATTTTGGAATCTCCCATTAAGATGTGTTCTATATTTAATGAAGCACCCTGTATTTGTACATGTTAATAAAATATATGAAAATATGCAAAACATGCTGAAGAGAAGTAGTGTGCTCTGTTGAGAGTATCTACCCTGCCACAGGCAGAATGACAGTCAACGGTACCCTCTCGACAAAAATGCAAGGACAATAACGCTGAGGTAGACTCTTCACTAGAAGGCACTCCACCAAGCGGATTTAATATTCTTTTGTCTGAACACGATTTTTCTTTCTTTCCCTTGTGCACAGTGCGTCTGTATGGCGAAGTACAACCACTTCACCTTGACTGCAGTACGTTTTTATATTATTTTTATTAGTATGCTTAGCCTTTGTTGCCAAGAGGACTTGTGGTTTTTGTTTTCTAGACCTAAATATATAAAATAAAAGTAAAAATAATATTGTTAAGTAATTTCATTTATTATTTCCAAATACAGGTATTTATCCATTTAATAAAAAATGTTTACACAACAGACAAAACTGCCGCGGAATGCCCTAAAAAATGTCATCAAAATGAATCCTTGTAGGTGTAGCCAGAAGAAACAAAAGAATGTTTTGTTGTGAATTTAACAAATCATTTTTGGCTGTCCTAAATAGATTATCTCATTACGTACCGTAATAAAGCCCACTGAAATTTAAAATGTTAACGAAATCGTCAAGTTGGTAATATCGTCCAGCCGAATTAGATCATACACCTTGAAGACTTAAACAAAATATTAGTAGACATTATATGTATTAGTAGACATATGTAATGTACGTAGAATGATACTATGAAAAGAAGTTAAATATATGATATATGATGAAGTTAAAAAAGTAGTTATAGGTTATATTGTTGAGTGAGGAAATAATATTCTCACTCAACGGTTATAATTAATCCAAAGAAACGTATCAAAAAAGAAAAATTTCAATAAGTTAAGTTGCTCTTTACAATTACTAACAAAGTAGCATGTGCCAAACAGCGTTATAAATAAATTGCCTCAGGATTAGGCAAAAGCTGCTCGGGAATTCGCTCTTTTTGCATTAAATAGAGATTATTTTTAAGTAATTTTAAAGAAACGGTGAAGGATATGTATATCCTTCACCGTAATAAAGTGCAATAAAATGTCTACTAATAACTTTTTACGTTCAAACTCTAATTCGACTAGAGACTAGACTAAGAGTAATTGTAGTTAATAAGCAATGCTTTATTAAAATCCCCCATCTAATCTATCTGCTAATTTGGAATCTTAAAACTTCATTGAATTTAGAGTATTAAATATACTATTTCAGTAGGTACCTAATTTCAGAGAGTATATAAAGTATCAGTTTTAGTATCCCAGGAATGAAATACACTTTTAAGCCTTTAATAAAAAGAAAGCAACTAATGCAATTAAAATGATTCTGGCTGATGTTTGTTTCTGATATGTAAAATCACCACTGATTGTATAAAAAATGTAGGTAATAATTTGATTTTAGTGATATTAAGAATGTAAA
Organism: Anoplophora glabripennis; assembly: GCF_000390285.2. NCBI lineage: Eukaryota > Metazoa > Arthropoda > Insecta > Coleoptera > Cerambycidae > Anoplophora > Anoplophora glabripennis. The sequence continues at coordinate 209,280 of NW_019416565.1, forward strand.
AAATAACATACATAGATATCAGTAACGGAAAACAAAGTATCTGGTGGTATTCTAATTGAACCTTTTCGCTAAATGTAAATACAAATAAACATGAAGCTAATTTATTTGTTGTTAGATAAGTAAAAGCAAAGTAATTCAGACTTTCGCCAAAGAACAAGGTAGGTATGAGGAAGTCCTTTAAATTTTGTTATTATACAATTTGTTGCTGGGTTTCGCTGAGCTAGGACAATAACCCTCACGCTTGTTGCCTTCACAACCTTGATTTCGTTCCATACATTTGTTCCGTGCAGTTTATTGGTCTGATACCATAAAATATAAATTATGACAAAGGACAATGTATCCCCAGTGCTTTAAATTACAGACGGTGTTTTTTATTCAACCAAATTTTTATCGATTTAAATTTTCAAAGAATCTAATGGTCTAATTTCTCACTTTCGAAAAAAAGTCAAGAGATAAAAGTTTTTATTATAGTGTATTTAAACCAGTAATAATATACAGGGTGTTCTCAAAGTTGAGTCATTTATTTTAACAGCTGGTAGAACTCAGCAGAAGTCAATTTACCAAAAATCGTTTATATAAAATTGGCCAAATAAAGCAATTATTAACAATTATTTCAAAAAATGGAAATTTAAAAACTTTCTAATACAAACCTGATTTATTGTCATTTTCGACCACTCCGTTGTAAAAACATAAATTGTTTATTTATTAATACTGATGATGATTCGATTTGACACTACTAAATAATTCGTACAGTAGTGCGTGATATTATTTTTGATTTGTGGGTGTTTTGTGCAATAAAAATGGAACATGTTTATGAACACAATGAACTAGTGGACATAATAACTAAATTTACGAACATCCACAGAGCCGGATGATTTTGTAAAGAAAACCTTTCCGCGTTCAAGCGATATGCTGCGGCTGCATTTTGTTGACATACCCTATAAATTAATATTATGTCCACTAGTTCATTGTGTTCATAAACATGTGCCATTTTTATTGCACAAAACACCCACAAATCAAAAATAATATCACGCACTACTGTACGAATTATTTAGTACTGTCAAATCGAATCATCATCAGTATTAATAAAGAAACAATTTATGTTTTGACAACGGAGTGGTCGAAAATGACAATAAATCAGGTATGTAATAGAAAGTTTTTAAATTTCAATTTTTTGAAATAATTGTTAATAATTGCTTTATTTGGCCACTTTTATATAAACGATTTTTGGTAAATTGACTTCTTCTTCTGAGTTCTACCAGCTGTTAAAATATATGACTCAACTTTGAGAACACCCTGTATATTATTACTGGTTTAAATACACTATAATAAAAACTTTTATCTCTTGACTTTTTTTCGAAAGTAAGAAATTAGATTAGATTCTTTGAAAGTTTAAATCGATAAAAATTTGGTAGAATAAAAAACACCGTCTGTAATTTAAAGCACTGGGGATACAATGTCCTTTGTCATAATTTATATTTTATGGTATCAGACCAATAAACTGCACGGAAGAAATTTATTGAACGAAATCAAGGTTGTGAAAGCAACAAGGTGAAGGTTGTATGAGTTCTACCAGCTGTTAAAATAAATGACTCAACTTTGAGAAGACCCTGTATAAATATCCTCGAAAGCAAAATTTGTTAAATATTCAGACAGAAGGATAAATAAGTGCTTTAATCCCAAAGTCTCGAAAGTAGTTACATGTTAACAATTTCCTGCTCAGTTACCATGTCATCGGTTCTTCAGTTTCAAAATTTCTTCTTCTGAAGGAAGCAGTTTGTACGAGGGTCACACATACTCTCCGGCCCTTTCAACTGCCTTACGCCACTGTGGAACTAATGCCTACATACCTGCACGGTAGAAGTTAGGATCGGCACGTTTGAGCCACTGTTCATCATCTTCAAATCTTGATCCGAGAAGGGATTCCTTCAGTTTACCGAAGAGGTGATAATCACGCGGTGCCAGATCAGGGATATAGGGAGGATGTGTCAATTGTCCATCTAAGCTTTGTGATCTCAGTGGTGGTTTTCATACTGACATGTGGCCGGGCGTTATCATGCAACAGCAAAACATGATGTTTGTCTAATTCTAGGCCATATGAAATTTTTGGTACATTCTCATGAAATTAATAATCGCCTAGAGATATGGAAACACTTAATGTGCTTTAGAGAGTACTTAACCAAACTTTTTGGTTAAGTACTCTCTTAGTTTGGCCTTTTTACATCCCCAGAGGTTAAAAGACACTATGTTGATTTATTAAGGGAAATGTGTAATAAAAGTTGTATATTTCTTTTTTCTAATTTAAGGATGTTTTTAAGGAGTTATTGTGAAGATAAGTTGCGAAAAACTGCGAGTTCACAAGAGGGTCTTATTATATGTTGATTTAATAAGGCCCACAAAATAGTTTTTAATAGAATTGTCTCTTGTACTACTTGTTTAACTTTTGAGAAAACTTTGTAGAAGACATGATTTTGTCTTTCTAAACAACAAAATATATTATTTATTGCATATTGAAGTTAAGTGGACCTTATATGTCTCAAGTACCTTGAGGGTTGCTTTCGCTGTACAGCAAGAAATAAACGCTCTCTCAACGGTAATAATAAAGAATTTTATTGAAAACTAATGTATAGAAAACTTGTATGGAAAAAACGTGTTGACGGTGTGAGTGTTCGTTGGAGAGTGCTTTTGTGCGGAGTCGGTCGTAGGTATATTCGTAGTTGCTGGTAGAAGTCCCTGCTCCTTGGTGCCACTCTGCAGGGGTAGTCTTCCGGGAACCCCGTGGTGCGTCCGGCGGCGTTCTTGACGTTGTGCTTAAAAATGGGTCAATTGCGAACATGTGTACCCACAACTTTAAAGTTATAAGATCGTTAACCAAAATAATTTGAAAAATGTATGAAGTAAATGACGGTCACATTGAACATTTGTCAAATTTTTGTACAGACCCACGTATTCCAGCGAAAACGTGAAGTAATATTTTTGAATATTAACGTTATTGATGAAGTATGTAGTACATTTCCAATTTGACTTCGTTTTGTGGACGTTCAATTGTCAAAATGATTAACTTTTCGCAGGGTAATGATTTGTGCTTGTTTTTTTATTTTTTTATTTTTACGAAAAATTAACTGCAAAACTAATTCCACGCAACCAATGCAATTTTATGAGCAAAGTTGCCAAAATAATCAATACGAATATGAACAATATTCTGAACATTAAAATCAGAATACTTTGCAGCCCTATCTTAGGTACCTAAATATCAAAATGAAACACAGAAATTATTTTAAAAATTCGAAACAAAACACTGGACTTCAGGAGCTAGAATTTAACTAGGCGTTTTCGGTTAAATTTTCATATTTTTTTAGTAGATTATCCAGTTGGAGTATTTCCAATTGTTATTAAAACATTCTGTATAATTAGGGATGTAAACGAAATTATTATACCTACGACGAATTAAAAATATTTACATATTAGAAATATTATACCAACGTGCATTTTAATCACTTCCTTCTAATTTATAGGCACACACAATCGGGACGGCCCGGCCTGGCAATACTGGCATTGTTCAGTGCCTCAGATTCAAAAACAAAGAGAAGTTATTAAACAACTATTTCCCAAAGTTTGGTCCTCGCTTTTACCAACCGAAGAAAGATTTATGGATAACAAGGGAAAAGCAATTATATTTCCCCCTAATGGATCAGCCTTCTTTCTCTATAATGGCGTCGCAATCAAGCTTTGGGTGACTAGTCCGCTCATACATATACGCAGACGACGACACTTTGTGCGACAAACAATCTCCTTCCCCCGCGCAGGTGTAAGCCAGCGAATAATTCAGCCAGCACTACAGAATTTAGAATACCTTGTCACCGTTTATCTTTCAAAGGAATTTTATGAAAAAATAACGATTTACGAGTGTTCCAGAGGAAAAGTAGAAGGCTTATAATCCAGACATCATAATTTTGCGTCCTAGAGAGAAATATGAACATTTCATAATAGGGAGAGGGACCGCAAAAGATGCGCGCTTGAAATGAGGAGGAATTAAATGTACAGGGTGATTAACTATACTTTGACCCCCCCTTAACCTTTTTGTTTTAAGGTGGCCATATTCCTGGCCGAGAAATAGTGAAATTTCTGGCGTTTTTAGGTACTGAAATCTTTAAAAGTAAAACGTGTAGAACAAAAGTAAGCACAAAAATAAAATCCTTGATGTTTTGTTTATTCATTGTTACCATTTAAATTTACTCAAATAAAATAATAACTAAAAAAAGCGTTTGTAAAACATGCGTTTGCTGTTATTCTAACCCCACATTTTAAGAATTATTTTCACGTACTCATAAATAAAAGTAAACAATTTTATATGTAGGACCAAGCAAGTAAATGTTATAAGAATATTTACATGTGGAATTATATATAAAAAAAATTAGTATTTTCGTAGATTTCAGTACCTAAAACCTTGATGGTTTGATCGTTTTTTGCACCTGTTTATTCGTTTTACTGCGGCGTCTTTGAATACTCAGGTAGCATGACATAACATTCCTATTATTTGATAAGCTTTAGATTATTCAGTTATTAAATGTTTGAAATTATTTGTCTTTGCGGAAAACACTATTTAAAGAATATGGGGCCCTTAAGAGTTATAAAAAAATGTGAAATATAAAAGTTACACGATTTTTTATGAATTTTTCGAAAATGATATTGGAAAAACAGATGAAGTCCAAACAAAATGGCCCCGGAAGTTAACTTTGTTAAGTTAAACGGAACACCCTGTATATTTTTACATATTTGGATAGAACGTTTCCTGTCGAGCATAGTCATGTAGGGTTTGTTAGGTCCATCTCTAACAATAAGCGAGATACTATTAAAACACGAAAAGAAGTTTTTTTTATTAAGAAAATAACACATTGTTATTAATTAATTAATTGTTAAACCTTTTTCAGGCATTTCTACCTTTTTCCAATTATGTAAGGGTTTACAGATTTAGTTATAATGTATTTTGACAGATCGGACATTGATATGGTTCAAAATGCGTATAGGTATTGTAACTAAATCTCACTAATTAGGCTGTGAGAGGTCTAATTACTCATGGACATTATATGGTAGGTCGTGACAGTGACAGGTAGTAATGTTTTAACAACATTATTATTGACTGACAGTTTGTATTATTATTTAATTAAAAAAGGTTACACAGATGCAGACAATTATTTAGAATTAAAATAGAGTATGGAGAAGAACATTGCTCTATTTTAATTCCTATAATATTTCAATTTTCTACTTCTGTGTAACCCATTTTAATTAAATAATAATACAAACTGTCAAACAATAACAATGTTGTCATGACATTACCTGTCACTATCACGGCCTACCATATAATTACCATTAGTAATTAGGGCTCTCACGGCCTAATTAGTGGGATTTAGTTAAAATACATATACGCATTTTGAACCATATCAATGTCCGATATGTCAAAATACATTATAACTAAATCTGTAAGTCCTTACGTAATTGGAAAAAGGTAGAAATGCCTGAAAAAGGTTTAACAATTACAATATGTCTTATTTTCTTAATCAGAAACCTTCTTTTCGTTTTTTAATAGTATCTTGCTTATTGCTAGAGATGGACCCAACAAACCCTACATGACTATACTTGACAGGGAATGTTCTATCCAAATATGTAAAAATATACAGGGTGTTCCATTTAACTTAACAAAGTTAACTTCCGCGGCCATTTTGTTTGGGCTTCATTTCTTTTTCTACTACCATTTTCAAAATATTCATAAAACCTCGTGCAACTTTTATATTCACATTTTTTATAACTCTTAAAACAAAAAAGTTAAAGGGGGTCAAAATATAGTGAATCACCCTGTATCTACCTATATGAGGTGCAAGGTGCAAAGTTATGAATTTATAATCTAGGGAGTTTGGAGAGGGCTAAGAAATAATTTCCATAAATGATGAAATATTATTATTATTTATTCTTGTTTTATAAACAGTACCTTCAAATTGTTAGCTAATTTTTACGCAAAAGTATCTTATAAAATAAATATAAAACTTTTTACTTTCCGTAAACTCAAAATACTCTGTTTTAGAAAATAATTGAGTAATGAGTAAAATGTCACTTTTTATTCTCCGATGATAAAAAATATGCAAGTGCATATTTTTTAATCAACTTTTGAAGAATTTTACTTTGAAGTCTTTTTATTTAAAATGTAACTTAAGGCCCTGGCGCAAAATGGGAAAGGAAATAGGTATCTAATAACATATAAATGTTTCAGAAGCAAAAAGCATTTTTCTTTTTCTTTAAGGTTAATATTTATTGTTGGCGCATCATTTGGCTAAATAAATATACTATTTGCTTCTAGGTTAGAGTGAAATATAAAAAAAAGAAAAATCATAATACGCTCAAAATATTTTTCATTATTTAAGAATGGTACGAGTATACGTAATAATGCCCTTTTCTTTTTAATGTGTACAAAATTAATTCTCTCATCTCCATTTGTTTATATTTCATTAAATTAAAAATACCGTGTGATTCAGTTTGGTATTCGCGGCTCCGTATTTCTTTTATTTTAACAAATAGCTATAAAATACCCTATATTATTTTAAATCGCTGCTCAAGCTCTATCAAATGACATTATTAGATCGTCTCCATGGTAACATATGTCAAAATTACTATGTCAACAGTTTTTGTTCAAATGGCACACTATATATTTTTTTACCAATTCTGGAAGATATTTTTTTTCTGCGGTCAGCTATATAAAAAAGTCTATAGTTTCATAATAAATATTGCTAGAAACACAGCATAAAAGAAGAATCCTAGGTTCAGTAATTTTATTCTGAAAAATTATAGCCTGCTGCGGAAACAAGTTATTTTATTTTTTAAACATATTTAATTTTTAATACGATAATAATATAACAATTTAAAAATACTTATTTCAAATGTTCAAAATGACCTTCATTCGCTTCCAAACACAGAATAGCTCTATTTATCACTCTCTTTCTTCAAACACCTTCTAGAGTTTCTTCATTTTAATCTCCGACATTCTACTCTTATTGTTTTTAAGGACGTCAATATCATTTAAAGCCGAAGAGTAAACTTTTTCTTTTAGGTAAGGACACAGAAAGAAATCTATAGGAGTGAGATCTGGAGATCTAGCAGGCCATTTAACATATTCGCTAAGACTACCGATACATCTACCTGGATAAGTTGCGTTCAAGAAGAATACGAAATATTAGTTTTCACCTGCAGCTGACGAATCGAAATATTTAAATTTATAAAAACACGTCCTAAAATTAGTATCAAATGTTCTTCATCTCTTCTGGGTTTAAAAACTCTTCTTTTCTTTTGAAAACTTCCATCTACCGCCAAATTCCTGACTAACTTTCCAAAAATTTTATCTGATAGAAGTTGTCTCTACAGCAAACGATGTTGATATAAACGCCTTGAGCAGCTTTAGCGTTCTTTCGGCACTCTCCATAAATTAAAATCATATCTAGTTTTTCTTGGTTACTGTACCTAAGTATTCATGTTATAATTAGTTGCAGATAGAATAGGTAAATACAAAATGTCAATTATTTTGACTAATCGTTATTTAGAAACGTCAAAATTCAGTTGTTTCCGCAGCTGGCTATCATTTTTCAGAATAATGCTGGTGAAAGTAGGGCTCATCTTTTTTACTGCTTTTCTTGACTATAGCAATTTTAACATAATGTTACCATGGAGACGATCTAATAATATCATTTCATGGAATTTGAGTAGCAATTTAAAAATATATAGGGTCTGTTATAGGTACCTATTTGTTAAAATATTTTCTTTTAAAGTTTTTTTATTGCAGTCCTAATAAAACCAAATGGCAATCAAATCTTAAATCCGTAGTTATATTTCTGTGAGTCAGTTTAATCATTCAACAAAATTTTAACGAACCATTTTGTTGAATAATTCATACAATTAATATGTTTCAGAAAAAAAATGAAAAATGTGAACGAATAAGAATTGTTTTAAAATATTTAAATTTCAATAATTGCTGTAAAGATAATTGTAAATTAATATTTTTCATTTAATTGTATAAATTTGAATTCCAGCTCTTGTGATAATTTCCATTATGGTCTATTTAAAATTAAAAACACTGCAAATTAAAAAGTGTATTTTAAGAATCTAATTTGCATGCACTTTTAATTGGACATTTTCGTTTTGGCAGACAAGTCACGTTTTGTCAAGTGGTTGATTAATTAGAAGAATAAAATTTTGTCATTTCGCGTCGTTATGTAGGAATTCGATTTTCAGTCCCATTAAACGAGGCCTGAAAATTATACGAGCTGGCTTTATAATACTTTACACTGAATTATCAACTCAAGCCTTTTTAACCCTTTTTTTTAATATGACATTATTTTATATATATTACAGTATTACGCACGAATTTATTGCAAAGAATTTAGTGGTTTTAATTCACCTATGTAGTAAATTTACCCATAGTTTTCATATTAAAATAAATTCGTTTTATTTTAGTTAATCTAGTCTATTTACTTTTGCTGCACAGGCCCTTATATGTAGAAGCCAATTTTTTAAACTGGAAACTGTATTTTGACACTTTTTTCTAAAAAATCTTATCAAATGAAGTTAAACAATTTTCGTCGATATCAGAAATGCAAAAGATATACAGAGCCTTCATAAATGATTACAAGTCACGTGACTAGTAATTTTGTTTGAAACAATAATTTTATTTCCTTCACGTTGACAAATAAATTTTGATGATAATAAGATCACCATTACATTAAAACACATTTTGTTTCACCGGCGATTGCAATATCTCGAGTGTAGGCGCAACGGTTTGTCATTGTTCATTGTAAACGAATCATTAAAGTGATGACGTTAAATTGACATTTGAGCATTTTTCGGTAGCGTCCGTCGTGCGTGTCAGTTATGGTTTCAATTCTTTTTTTGTCATTTCATAGTTAAGATTTTTTGGAACATCATCCGATTACTCGTAAGTTGTACAAAATTTTGAAGTTAGTAATATTCTTATTTCAGAACGCATTATGCCTTGTACTCCAGAAAAGGGTGCCTTTATTGTAATGTACTATTTTTGAAGTGGAACTGAAGTGGAAATGAAGATAGTCCACGAACATATTTTTTGCAATCCTGCACTGAGCAGTTTATGACAGAATTTCCGAAGACGCAAACATGTACTATGACACTTTCTTAAACCGGAAATGTGATGTTGTAAAAAGATTTGAAACCAAACACAGCGTTTGCAAAAAAAATCTATGGACCGTACTTACAGAAAATGTCATCGATAATATGCAGTAACGAAAATTTTATATCAAAGTTGTTTGCTCAAATCGGTATTTTTTTATTAACTTTATGCAAATATTCTCAAATTCAGTTTAGAATGAATCTTTAAAATATATTAACTTTAAAATTTTTATTTCAAATCGAGATATAGTTTATATCCTAAAATATTCATTTCTAGGTCCTTCAATTGGAACATGCCATAAAGCTTACAAAAAAAACAACTGCAATACACTTATACAAAGTAACTGTACAGGAACTACTTGCCATAAACTATAGATTATTAAAGTACTGTGACTGGTTCCTAGAAAACATTCACTTATCAGGTTATGTTAGTAGCCAAAATTATGGAAGCTGGCCTTCAGAAAATCCCGATTCATTTGTAGAAATCAGTTTGCACCCTTTAAAAGTAGACATTTGGGTAGCGATATCAAGAGGACGAATAGTAGGTTCTATATTTTATGAACCTACAAATGCCGAAAGTTATCGAAAACTTATTTTGGAGCCATTTTTAGCACAATTATATGATGATGATGAATTGCAGGTATGTACCTATGTTATTGTCTACAAAATGGGGCAACCGCACATACTGCAAGAGCAACTATTTAATTTTTAAAAGAATTTTATGATAATCAATCGATTAGTCAGGGGTTGTGGTCAGCCAGGTCACCGGATTTAACTTTTTTAGATTATGTTTTGTTTAGATATCTGAAGAATACAATTTTTAAAACATCGATGCACAACATGGAATAATTAGAAGCAGCAATTATTTGAGACATTAACAATGTACCAGAACAGCTGCAAAATGTGAATGAAAATATGCACAGGAGAGTAAATTTGTACATACCTAGTAAAAGACACCATTTTGAACATAATATGCATTTTTTTACTATATCCAACAGGCAAGTGCCTAATTACATAAAACAAGGTCAAATCTATAAACTTAATCAAGGTACATCATATAAACTCTTTATCTGAGTTATAGATGAACAGAATATATCCAACCGTGATTCAATTACACTGTAATTGGTAAACATTTGGTACAAGGAAGAGGCTTTATATAAATTAGTACGGTAATTTTTTGTTTGGAGACGATGTTTGTGCCGTATGTTCAATCGAGGAATATGAAAATTTATCTTTCCTAACCAGGACGTCACATTTTATTATATTTAAGATTTTGTACAAACATATTACAATATTCATTTTTCGTCTTTGTAATAAAATGGTCAGTTTATTTATTGAAACGTACATAAAAACACTGTTATTGTGCAAAACCGTACTTATTTTATCAACTTCGACGTCACCTGTTACATGAGTGTTGTATAATAATGAAAAAGTAATATTAACGGTCGGTAGAAGGAAGCGCAAAAAAGGAAACGGGGCAATTCTGGAAGGAAGCCAGGAGAGTTGAAGATAGGCAGTTGAAGTGAGAACAGCGCGGGGTGAAAAGTAAGACGATCAGTTTAGTGTGAAAAATATAGTAGTGGAAAATTAAGTGTTTAACCGGTATTAGTTAGCAGGTAATATTCTTTAAGTACTTTGTTGTTAATTGTTCTATGTAATCTTATGATTGTGATGGTTATAGATGTTTCATGATAATAATTCTTTGTATGTTTAGCTTCCATTGCTTTATGCTCAAGGGCATATATTTTTCTAAGGTAAAATTGTTATAATTATTATTAACGATTGCTCATTATTTATTTCATGTTAAAATATATATATTGTGTGGGCGCCCAGACATTACAATAATGACTCCTTTGTTTCACATCTAACTTGTTTTTGTCATGATTACGTTGTTCGTAAAATATAGATGTTTCATGATAATAATTCTGTATATGTTTAGCCTTCATTGTCTTACGCTCAGGGGCGTATATTTTTCTAAGATAAAATTGTTACAATTATTATTAAAGATTGCTCATTATTTATTACATGTTAAAATATGTATATTGTCGTGACTGCCCAGATATTGCATTAACGACCTCTTTGTTTCACATTTAACTTGTTTTATCATGATTAGGTTGTTCTTTGATTTCTTGTGCTCACTTTATGTCATACGTCTATACGAGCCTTGTTGAATTTACTAACATTTTCGCCCGTGCGGAACGAATCTGGATTAAGCTCGATTGCCTCCCGTATGGGACTCCAGTGTTATGAAGGATCTTCCGAAATCTCAACTATAGCTGGATTGCCTCCCGTATGGGACTCCAGTACCTTCCGGCTCTGCCGGCTAACTAACACCAAACCTCTTCAGTTTTACTTGGAAGTGTGTATGACTAATATGAGGTAACAGATGACATTTAGTGACACATTAAATGAGACAGGTCTTATTTATCATTAGCAAAGGTTCTTAATTTATGCCTTTGGTTAGCGGTTGTTTTGTATTTATATTTGGGTGGTAAGAGCAACGATCGTGGGTTTCTCTGCCATGCTCTTTCCCCACAGGAGTTCTAGGTGAGCCTGGCACTCTCATTCTATGTTAAATGGTTGTTAATGTTTTTGTTGTTCTTTCTATTTGTCACATGTTTAATTTGAAGACTGTTGTACGTAAATAATAAAGTTAGGTGTTTTTACTCTGCTTTTGTTTCATAAAATTAAAGCATACATCCCCTCAAAAAAAGTTAGTAGCCAGCGCATTTCGGTCAATTAAAAAAATAGATACACACAACGTAGGTATTCCTTATTACGATCACATATTTTTGGCCACAACTACGTTTATATTATTTTTTTCGATCGAACCCGGGTATGTTATACTACATTATGGAAAACCCCTCGGTGGATAGCGGCCATCAAGTGCAAACGCAGCTGATTTGAAAAATCAACGTTGTACTTTTTCAATACACATTATAAGAGTATGATTATAGGTGCCAAACCAGCATACTCAAGCTTAAAGCTGACAAATGTATTGAATAATTTGATGGTACAGAGTTTTGGAAATTCGTCGAATTATGAACAATAAAACCCAAACTTTTGTAAGCGCTTTTAAGTATATAGACAGTATGTTTCGTAAAAGAAAACTTAGGATAAAAAAAATACTCCTAAATCTTTAACTATGTCAGGTCGTTGTAGGACAAGCTCGTCAAGTTTATAATCGTACTGTATCTGATTCAACTGCCGATTAAAAGTCATGACATTACACTTAGCGGCATTTAATGATAATCTGTTTCATTGCACCAGGAATTTATTAAATTTAAATTTTATTGCAAATTATGTGCATAAAGTTCATTATCTATAGAGCAATATATGTACATATCGTCGGCATATAACAAGTAACGCACATTTAAGTCAGTCACAATATCATTAATAAAAACTGTAAGCATTAAAGGTCCAAGGACGGAACCCTGCGGAACTCATGAGGTCTGAGCTATTTCAGTAGACTTAACTCCTAAAACTTGGACAAACTGAGACCTATATGAGCTCAAAAGCTTTATCAATGAAAAACATAAGGCAACTGAATTCAATTTAGATATTAAAAAGTTTATGATCAAGACGGTCGAAAGCTTTCGAAAAGAGTGTATAATTACATCTACTTGACCACCTTTGTCTATTGTTTTTATCGCGAATATGGAAATATGGCTTACTGACTTATGATGAAATTGAATTTATTTTATATTTCAGTGAAACAATGTTATTAGAGCAACGGTTTGTAAACTAATTATGCTACTGTAACTTTTATAGTGCTGTTTTGTTAATAAAAAGCGTTCTTTTTGTTTTCATAGTAAAAATTTGCAATTTTTTCAAGATATCTTTTGCATATCTGGAATTTTGGTATCTGGAAAAACAACAAAATGAAGTTCATTTTATAACATTTTTAATAACACAATATATTTTTCTTTAAAAAGGAAAGGCAACTGAACTGAAGTACTTTATTTATAGATAGATTATTTTTATATAAAGCAATACTTTCATCATAAAATTTCTATTCTCAATCCTATCAGAGTAGACTTTATTTGTATGTGGCACTTTCTGAAAATTTACTTAATTTAACTGGATCGAACACTTCCATTTCATTCTCCTCGATCGCAATCCCAGTGAAATATTTTCCTAGATTGTTTCCTTTATTACCAATGCTTTTAGAGTAGTTGATTTTAATTAATATTAGAAAAGGTTCATTTATGACTATAGGTCCCATCTACATCAGATTTCTTACGTGATTAAATACAAGGTGTCACTATATCCCGTGTACATCAAACTGTCACAGATCCTTGCAGTCAACTAAGGCAATATAGCTAACTAAACTTACCTCTGTCCAAAGTTACTTCGTTTAGCTGCTATCCCAGTTGGCAAATACAGGTTTTTTCTGAAATAAGTGAGTTCCTTGAAAAGGGTGATAGAGGGAACGAAAATGAGCAACTTTTATTAAGCAACTAAACAACTAAAGCATTACGTTTTAAATTGAAAAAAAAATTTTACTGGGTACATTGAGCTATAAAAATTTTTCTCAACATTAGTCTTTACATCAATATTTGTAAATTAGCGGTAGATTTTCCAAAAGAGCGTAGTCATTTTTTGCAGTTTTTCAAATTAATGCCAAGGACGAAAAGAAAATTTGCTTCGAAAGTCATGATAGGTCCTTATAGAGAATTTATTCAGTTTTTCAAAACCGCCCTTGGATTAATACTATTGTTGAATTTAATTTTTACTTTTTGAATTTATACATTTTTTTTATTATTATTTTTTAGTTATTTATAATTTTATACCTGCTTTTTTCTTCCTATTATATTTTTCTTCATCATCATCGTTCATCCTTTCCAATTTGTCTTCCTTTAATAAGATGCCACATTTTATTTAAATATTATTTTAGAGTTATTTGAAAAGAACCTATATTTCTACCAAAATTGATAATAATCAACTAGCTGAATAAAGCAACTTTGATATAAAGATACGAAGTTTAGTTAAATTACCATATTTTGACTCCTAGAATCTGTGATAATTGTACACGGAGTATTTAGAAACCTTGTACAACAGGCTTTTCAATTTTAAATTGTCTGCATCTTTTCCTTTTAAGTGGTTGTGTAGTATTGAAAGAAGATCTGTTTTGTACTCCGTTGAAAGAAGTTGATGCCATTAGAAAAGGATTCTTGTCAGTACAGTCAACATGGAGAGTGTATGTCAGTACTGAATGCCATCTTTTCCCCGCCATCCGGTATGGAAACGATGATCACGGTCCGGATAAAGGAATCTGACCATTGGCGTGCGCCAATTTGAGTTCTACTAACATCACATTAAAAACTATTTCATAACTATTTAACTGTAAATAACATAATCATGTATTTATTTATTTTTGTTTATTTGCGTACAGTTATGGTTTTAACAGTTAAAAAAAATGACAATCGAATATATACTAAGAAGATTATTGCTTTCTAGAAATACTATTTTTCTCCTAATTCCGTCTAAACAAAATATTTTCACTAACAAATACAGATTTTACATATAAAAAAGTTTTATAAGTTTAGTCACTTTATAAAAAGTTACCTCACATTGGCAGCATACATATTTAAGTTTCAAAATGCAACAAAGTATTAAAACGAATTTTACCAATATTTTAAATACCTTTTGCAATTTATTTTATTTTTCCTTTTAGATATTTGATTATTCAGATAACTTAAAAAATCAATAATATTCTACCATAACATCATCTTTGTTTTCCAGTCATATGCAATATCAGACTTTTGTTTTCCACATGATCCAACTATAATGACTATAATGACTATGTGATTGACGACTATGATTGATGACTATGTGTTTAATTTTCTTATGATTTGTTTATATTCCTTTGAACAAATTAAAAAAACAATTTATATAGCACATAAAAGTAGTTAATATATAATAGAACCAAAAGATACATTATTCAATTACCAAACAAAAAACTATTTGAAATAATAACAATGCTTATCCCAATTTGGCAGAGTGCCACAAAATTTATAGGGGAATAGATTAAACTACAAAAATTTTAAAAATAATAGTTGAGTTTTGTAAAACTGATCCAATTTGTCTATCACTATGCCTCCCATAACAGTTAATACTACCTTTTTTGTTTCAGCATGAGTGTTGGTTATAGATGAAAAAATTAAGTTTCATAGAAAGTAGCACCAATCTCTTTGATGCAAGAGTCCAATTATTATTTGTTCCAAAAGTTAAAAAATACCACACATAAACATAAATGATATAAATATTTCCATTTTTTTTTTTTTTTTTCAGGAATAAACATTAAGAGTCTTTAGTGTACGAATTAGGTAAAAACAGGTAAATTTACGGTAACAAATGCAAAAAAAATTCAACAATAAAGATATTTTTTTTAACTTAATTACAATACATTTAATGTGATCGAAGCTTTTGTATGTCTAAATTTCAAATCTTATTTTCACATAAAGTAACATATTATTTATCATAGATAAACTGTCACAAGGCGGGTGCGTGTAGGAGATCCTAAAATACAGTTTTTTTTAATTCTTCTTAATTTATTACTTCTTTATCGAATTACTTTGTTTTAATTATTTTAATAAAGCATCCCATATGTTTAGTCCATGTATGTACATGTCATATCTTTGCTTTCATAATTCACAAAACAATTGGTAGTTTTTTTCTGCTGAACTTATATAATGGATAAAGTCAAGATTGCCATGGAATACGTGAATATTTATGCAACAGTCGATTGTTTTTTAGTAGTTGTAGTTCTTTGAGATCATAAGAATATTCGCTATAACATTTCGTCGATACAATTTTCTTTCTAGAGAAAACAGTAGGTAAAGTAATATTGGCCATGGGAACACACGTAGGTAGCTATTATTAATTAGGCAAGGAAAAAAATTAAAGTATTTTCTTACGTAACTTATACCTACTCTTGCAAATATTTTCTGTTTATTTTCATTATTATTCTGCTATGTAATGTAGTGGTTTAGAATTACTTTTTTTAATTACGAATTTTTAAATTTTTAAATGCATCTATGTATATATTTTAAGACTTATGTTTATTTCAATTCAACATTACTATTAGAATTGAAGTTCTTCTACGATTAATATACCTGATTTTGGTTTTTGCTTAAGATTTTTTTCATTTATTGAGAGTTTATATAGGTACCTAATATTGCTATAAGCATGTGTTGGCCTTATTAAATCTCAGCATTTTAATAAACTAATGTTAATTCTTGACAGAAAATTGCATATAAATTTAATAAACCTGCGATATAACAGTGACTAATTCGAACATGGACCGTATTTGCCTCAGGTATCTTATAAACAAATAGATATCTAATAAAAATCCGTGCAGCCAACGTGGTTAAATCTCTGAAACATATTCCCCTGAGCAAACAATTAAAGCAGCGCCCCTGCCACATCGGGAGCGTATGAAGAAGAGCGATAGGAGAGATATTACCGACATGAGGCGAACGGAGTGGCAGCAGTCATCCGTGAAGAAGATAAATGAAATGTGCGCGGAGGACTCGGGGAAGATAAGGTGGCCAACGCCACGCACTCGCCGCCTCCTTTATAACTCGTAAAAAGACGGCACAGCCCGCCAACTCTGATAATAATCTATTACCTACTTCATTTGCTATTTAGGAGAGCGATACATTTTATTAACTGGAACCACTCCCTCAATAAATATCTGGAAAATTAAATTGCTCGAGAACGTATAATAACGAACGATTAATTTAATTTATATAATTATTTTAAATGAACCAGGTTAGTAGTTTAAAATTATCCGTATTAAAAATGAATTGCAATTCTAATAAATAGCTTACATTAAAACAATTTATATAATTAAGGTGATAAATAATAAAAAAAAGTGAATGATAGTGGTCACAGGAATTATTTATACCCACATATATCTTACAATTATATGAAACCTGCGCATTCGCCATAAATGCCAATTTTTTGTTTTTTAATATTTGATATATGTAAAATATGTAGTCATTTTTAATGCGTTTAAATACTGCTTAAATCAGAAATATTGTTTTTGCTCTCCATAGATTGTGACAACACCGCTATTTAAGAAAATACAGATTTTGCTATGGTAGTGACTAACAAATAACTAATAATGGTTTGTGTAACAGTTCATTTTGCATTAAATTAAACATAAAATTATACATAGTGTTTCTTTAAGTCACAACACTTTCCATGTTGAATAATGTAGTCCATGCAATGTTCTAAAAAAAAAAGGGTTTATCAAATTGTACGGTTTGATAAGATGTTTATACTATGTATACTTGGTGTAAAATTGAACGGGGATCATATCTTTAAGGATGCTATCTTTGGCTTTTAGAAACACATATTATGTTTGTTTTATCTAGATTCCATCAAAAAAACCTTTTTGTAATTTTCATACCTCGCAGTTGGGAAAACTAGGGTGACCTCAAATGCTAGCGGTGGCTAATACACACTGGCAAACTGCAGTATTGTAATCTGAGGGATTGTTTCTTTACTTATCTATCTATTGCTATGACTAGTATCATAACGGTGTTAACTGACAAAAAAGTTTACAACTTCTCGAAAGGGAATTTATAATTATCATTACACTTTAATTAATACGTGGGAACTTAGAAATGTTGTCGCTCATGCACAAGGTAATCCAGTCGCTAGTTGTATAGGAAGACACTTAAGTTGGAAGAACAAGAAAACACCAAAACGTTCCAGGAAGGGTTTTATTAACAATAAAAACAAAACAAACAAACAAAATAACGACACAACGGGGTAGAAAAACATTATTAATTTATTGACACGCGACAGCGTACCGAGATTCAGGGATGCGCGATCCATAGTAAAATTTGGAATGACTTTATCCATTATTAAATTAACTCCGAGATTCTAAAACTAAGTAGACTGCTAAATGTGGAACCCAAGGAAAAACTGCCTGTTTTTTCGGAGATCTCTCCTGAATTCGACACCTCGTTTCCACACGCCCATTTCTAGGGTTCAGACGTTTCTGTTCTTAACTTACTGGCGAGAACCCTGAATATCTGGACGCTTTGGCATAACTATGACATGTTAATAGTTATCTAATTCACTGAATTTACATTTATATAAATAATTCTGTGATTGACTGGACCTACAAGGAACCCTAGCCTTCCTCTAATGACTGCGTGTAGCAATACGGGACGGATTAGTCAATCTCATTTAATCTATTCTTATAGCGTGGAAAATCCGCCTAAAAAGCAGCTATTTGATCTATTATTATTATTTTCTAACAACTTATTCTTGGAATTCCTACGTTCTTTGGCATACATTTCGCGCGTTATTTGAAATATCGATTTTTCTCTTTATACCAGATGCTCAACTTGTTAAAAAATATATTGCTAAACTTCATAAGGCTTTCTCCCAAGGACGGCCTTGTGGCGACGCTAAACCTACTTGAGAGCCCTTAACTTTCGATAATTAGTGTTGACTGAAATATTTAACTTTTTGACCCATCCGTTCCGAGAACTAATAAATAAATACTACGCGTCCCGGCTTTTTTTACATTATGCATTGCTGTCGAATCTCATAATTTAACAGAAATGAAGGAAATTTTATTAGAAAACAAATTTTCACGACACTTATGAGGCATTACTCTTTGCCATCTTATTATATTATCTCTCACAAATGGTGAAACACAAACTGATACGGATATGTATGTAAGTATATGTATGTTTGTATTTTCGCCCTAACATAAAGTCCACTAGAAAGCGGTTTACGAAATTTTTCAAACCGTCTTGTGTAACCGTAACATGTTTTTGAACGATTTGCATCGCAAAAACTCACTAATTGTACAGTCAAAGAGTACTATTACATTTTTACGGTGTAGTGTACCTGGATACAAAGAAAAAATACCAGGTAACTTTTTAACACAAATATTTATGACCCAGATCATGGGTCTACAGGAACTTGCATGGCCTGGTTCAAGTGGCTCAGGAATTGCAATAGGACTACAGACTCAATTCCTCAGAGATTCACGGTACACATGCTCGCGCATCTAGAGTTATGTAATTAAGAAGTTAGTGGGTTATGGAAGCCCACCATCTCACATAGTCCCCAGTGACTAGTTAGTGACACATGCAAGTGCCAAACTTTGCGAGTGCCTTCTTTATAATGAGTCCGACAAATTTTTCCTCTTTAAAAATTTTCGGTGGAAACTGTGGTCAACTTGTCCGACAAAAATCATGCAGCGTACGAATATTCCGGCGCCCCAAAAATGTCAAAATGACGAGATTATGTTTCAGTATTTTTTTCATTTTGAAACAAAGTATTTATTACAAAAACAGCATCGCAAATTAATAAAAAATTTATAAAACATTTAATAGCTATTTATAACACACTAGTGTTAAAAGTAACTTACTTTTAACACGCGTGTCAAAAAATGACATTTTTAACATCAAAAATGACAATTAAAATGCCCACTTTTAACAGATTTGTAGAAAAAATAGTGTATGATATACGTGTTAAAAATGATTTTATTTTGTTCGTGAAGTTAAAAAACTCGCTACGCTCGTTTTTTAATCATCTTCACTCACAAAATAAAATCTTACTTTTAACACGTATATCATAAATAGCTATTAATCGAACTTTTTTTTTAAATAAATTAAATAATTTAAAAAATTTATAAATATAATAAAAATAAACTTTAAATTTAATAGTCGAAATTTTATTAAATGCGAATTTCGAAAATTCTTCTTTTTTATATCCCCCCATTTTTTTCTTTTCTCTGTCCTGCAGGATCAGTTGGATATGCAAATACTTCAGGATGGACGGAGTGACCATTTCTTAAAATTTCTGGACCACATTATAGCTGCTGTGAAACCAACAGATAACCGAAAACTTTTGTTAATGTTAGACAATCATAGCAACCATAGAACACTTGAAGCTATTAACAAAGCCAAAGAGAACAACTTAGTAATTATATCTCTACCTCTACAAGAGTCATAAATTGCAGGCACTCGATTGTTGCGTATATGGACCAATAAAGGGACAATATGCCAAAGAATGTGATGTTTGGCATACGAATAATCTTGGCCAAAGAATTACAATTTATGAAGTTGTGGAGATATTTGCAAAGGCATTTGTAGGTAATGCATTTGTGGGAAAAGCTTTAAGGGATTTGAGGTGGCAAGTATATGGCCATTCAACGCTGGCATATTTAATGACCAAGACTTTCTCCCTGCTGAAGTTACTAATGTTAAACAGCATGCCCAGTTTCCAGATGATGCAAGCTATCAGTTATCGGATGATGCAAACGACTATTTACCAAAAGAGACTGACGAACAACTGCCCAATGAGACTCGCAATCAAACTGAAACAGATGACTCTAATCTCCCCCAACCAACACCAGGTTGTTCTATTGAAGACGTAAATTTTGTACATACTATTAAATTAATTTCTCCTAAACTAACAACATCGAAAGAAAGAAAAACTAGAAGAAATACTCAATGAGTGGAAGAATTGACAAGTACATCGTTCAAAGACGAATTGGAAACCAGCTCACGTACAAAAGAAGAACAAAAAAAGAAGGCCAAGCTAGTCAAACGGCAATTACTAAATAGTAGTTCAAACCAAAATAAGAAAAACAAAATAAAGGTCACCAAACCAAAAAGACATAACAATTTCGACAGAAAGTGAAGATAATAATGAGGCAAATACCAAATGCCTGTATTGCCACAGTAAGTTTTCGGAATCCAAAGCTAGAGAAGAGTGGATCCAGTGTCTGCTGTGTAGGGAGTGGGCTCATGAAGCATCCGGTGGTGTAGAAGAGGAAGAAAATAACTTTAAATCTATTATTTGTATGGAATTATAATTTTTGTTAGTAACATCTATAAAAAATCTAAATGCTTCTTTTTACATGTAGTATTCATCTTCTTCTTCATCTTCATCTAGTGGTTGGTCCTTCGAAAAGTCCCATAGCACTGCGGCCTAATTAGGCCTATTGTGCGTGCGTCCCACTACTAGTCCTATTCAGCAAGTAGATTTGTCCTTTTTACAAAGTCCAAAAGCTTCCTTGCTGACACTTCTCTCATGTAGTATTAGTAACCGTTATTTGACATTATCAAATAGAAATATAATATAAACAATATTTGAGGTGAAACGGACCAGATGGTCCTTTTCGCCCTAAAAAGTGGGGCGAACAGGATCGATATTGTAATCTCCATATTATAATTCTCGTCTAACTACATTCTAAATAAGAATTAATTTTTATTTAGAATAGTAGTCGATTACCAAAGTTTTCCAGATTACATAATCACAAAACTAAGAAACTTAAACAAATTACAAAAGAAATACGGGCTATATTTTCTTAGGAGGTCTTCTGGACCCCAGCCTCCCCTACCTAGATCCGTTTTGTCTTTTTAACTAATGCATTCCTTATTAATAACAAATATCAGTCCTACAGATATTATGCATAAACTCTGACAAAATATGGTATGAGAATACCAGGTTACTCTTCATTTTGTAAATTGATAAACATTTACATAGATTTAATTAATTTGATTGAAATTGAACAATGCAAAGGTTATCTACAGAGTTTGACACGACAAGCGGCAATTAGTACAACCAATGCTTTGTGAAATGTCAATTCTAATTCGCTCACCGTAAATAGGAGAAATAATGTAATATGAGAGATGTAAAAATCTTAGACTTATTAGTTTATTAAAACAGAAATGTTTGGAAGTAATAAAAAATTAATAAAAATAAATAAAACTAATTTAAATAATAACTTCATAACCCTTTTACCGATCGCGTTAAAATTTGGCACATTTATTTTAACTATTATTGCGCAAGTTTTAGTCAAATCGATATACTGGGTGAAAGTTTTCTCCGGTTACTTTTCCCTTTTACCTGTCAAAACTTTTACAGAGGTCGTATTTTTTTTAAACGGGCAGCAACATTGAAAAGGTTGTTTTATTTAAAAAAAAATATTGTCACTTGAGAAAATCGCCTACAGAAAGCCATTCTTGAGAAAAATGGCATTATTTGCAGGTCTGTGCATTTTGGTTTGCATAGCACTGTCACGGATTTAAAACTTTGACTTCAGTAGGCGATGAAAACAAGATGTAGGTTGCTGTGGCTATCAGGTAATGTATCACTGTCGTGTTTCTTTAGGATTCTCATAACTCTATACAAGCAAATTATGAAGTGTCCGCAGTATATCAAGACAATTAAATGTATGTAAAACTAATGTTCACAAANTAAATAAAACTAATTTAAATAATAACTTCATAACCCTTTTACCGATCGCGTTAAAATTTGGCACATTTATTTTAACTATTATTGCGCATTATTTCTTAAAGTTTTAATCAAATCGATATACTGGGTGAGTTTTCTCCGGTTACTTTTCCCTTTTACCTGTCAAAACTTTTACAGAGGTCGTATTTTTTTTTAAACGGGCAGCAACATTGAAGAGGTCGTTTTATTTAAAAAAAATATTGTCACTTGAGAAAGTCGCCTACAGAAAGCCATTCTTGAGAAAAATGGCATTATTTGCAGGTCTGTGCATTTTGGTTTGCATAGCAGTGTCACGGATTTAAAACTTTGATTTCAGTAGGCGATGAAAACAAGATGTAGGTTGCTGTGGCTATCAGGTAATGTATCACTGTCGTGTTTCTTTAGGATTCTCATAACTCTATACAAGCAAATTATGAAGTGTCCGCAGTATATCAAGACAATTAAATGTATGTAAAACTAATGTTCACAAAACTTTAAAAAAGCAACTTCTTCGGCTACTTCATTTAACTCCTGCTCAAGAACTTGAAAATTTAGATCCCAACGCACGATTACAATTTTGCTGCTGGTTGGTGAATGGCTTCACACCTGCAAATAATGCCATTTTTCTCAAAAATGGCTTTCTGTAGACGATTTTCTCAAGAGACAATATTTTTTTTTAAATAAAACAACCTTTTCAATGTTGCCCAATTAAAAAAAAATACATCCACTGTAAAAGTTTTAACCACTAAAAGGGAGAGGTAACCGAAGAAAACTATCACCCAGTATATCGATTTGACTAAAACTTCAAGAAATAATACGCCATAATAGTTCAAATAAATGTGTCAAATTTTAACGCGATCGGTAAAAGGGTTGTTAATTAAATTAGTTTTATTAGCTTATTAGTTTTATTTTTGACAACTTTGAAGTAACCGGAGAAAACTTTCACCCAGTATATCGATTTGACTAAAATTTTAAGAAATAATGCGCAATAATAGTTCAAATAAATGTGCCAAATTTTAACGCAATCGGTAAAAGGGTTATGAAGTTATTAATTAAATTAGTTTTATTTTTGACAACTTTGAAGGTCTGTAACTCAAAAACCAAAAAAACTTTTTGGTTATTTAACTTTTTTTTTTCGTACATCGTATTTATTTATCGTCGTGAATATGCAGTAAAATGTTGTCGGTGAAATTTGCGGACACCCTGTAATATTAATTTTAAACAGTAATAAGTTTGCTGAATCTCCATCTCCTTCCATATGTGAAGGCAGCTTTTCTACTTCAAATTCGGTTTCACGTCTTTCACATTTTATAAAAACTCACGGTTTCGTTGCTTATGCTACATTATTAAATGAAAACAATTTGAAATTATATATTTTCCTTTTTTGCTATTATAATCAATGACTCATGACCACAAGGGAAAAGAATATGAAGGATTGCCAACAAAGGGGATTAAATATACTCGACTACAATTTAAACCAAAAGGTTTCTCGTCATTTTTGGTTCACTTTGTAACAAAAAAAGAAGTTTAAGTATTTCAAAAGCAAATTTAAGCTGAAGACAACTAACTCTTATTCTTTCATAGTGAAATTAAAACTAGGACTTTTCCACAATATAATTGCATCGTTCCTAATAAAGAAATGTTCACTGAAAGGTGTCGTGCATAGAGCATACCACCATCGTATTTATAAAATAATGGATAAATCCAATATACAGGGTGTTTACATTTACATTTGGAATGTATATTTTGTAGCTGTTTTATTGATGAATATAACAAACTAAATTTCACTAAACAATTCCGCAACTTATTTATAAAGGGTCTATTTAATTTTTCTGTTTTGTAACCAAGTTCCGTCCAAGTCACAGATATTTCGTTTCTAGTAATAAGACTGAGCTTTCAGACTTACCCATGTCCATTGTTAGTATACTTATAGTGTCATTGCCTGCTAGACCTCAAAACTTGAAGGGTTGTTCGGATATATCTACGGAAAAACCTGTTCCTATTCCTTCAGATCAAAGGTTGATGCTTGTCAAAATAAACTTTAAATTGCACTTTATTTGATACCTAATGATTTTAAACCGATTTATTATAACACCGGCACACACAAAAAAAATCGAGTGCGACGATCTAGACTCCGGTAGTGCTACTCATTTTGATGCCAATAATTAATAAAACACATTCTTAGTCAAAGCTTGGCTCTTAATATTTTAGAGCTGACCATTTTAATTAGGCAATAGAATAGCAGGCTTACAAAAATATCTAAACCCAAAGATCATTTCTGGTGTATTTTGATGAGCTAAAGACGATACCATAGTCAGAATTTATGCACAACCGGTCAATATTTTGTAAAATCTATATTTAGGGTGAAAACGGACTCAAAAATTGCTCAATCATACTGCAAAATTTATTTTGCTCTACATAATAACTGATATATTATGTCAGACGTATAGACGTAGGATACTCTAGAAACAAAGATTAACCATAATCTCGTTAGTGTGAGTAAAGTGAAGACTCCTTCTTTGGCTAAATTCAGCTCATCACAATACGTCGAAAATGATATGTCAGATCTTTGGACTTTTTTGTGTGTCTGATATCTAATAATTAAAATAGCCAACCTGAAATATTAGGAGCCAAATTTTGACTAAGAGTGTGTTTTATCAATTTATTGGCATCTAAATGACTACTACCGGAGTCTATATCTTGGCACTCGAGTTTTTTTTTGTGTGCTGGTATAATTAACGAACTATAATACAAGTAAAGAATCCATACCTACCTTTTAAGTTATTTTTTACTTAGCCGTAATTGTTAATTACGTATATGCTGCTAGCAGTATTTTTATGGTAATATGGCCTAATTTTTTTGTATAATAAATATTTCACATTGCCAAGAATTAAATACATTTCCCATATAAAACGTATAAATTTAGGAAGCCAGAGCCGCTACCTTTCCGCTGAAAGGGTTCAGCATTTTTTCCGTTTAATAATATAGATAATATATTATACACGGCATTGTTAAACCTGAATAGAGCCACCGCAGCAATTGTTATTCAGATATCGGTACAGCAATCCGCCGCCCATTGTGTATGACTCTTTGTACATATTCTAACCCGTATCGTGACTCAGGAATTCCAATAATTGCCTCAGCAATTTAATTTATTCCCAGATGTACTTAAAAGGCATAATACTTCGTCATTTATGAATTATCTTTGTAGTTGCAAATTAATTGTTTTCTTTTCATTTTGTACGCCATTTTTACCATATGCCATTCTCTACTACAATTCAAGCGAACAATATGGAAACCGTTGATATTTTGTGATTTCTGTGAATCATAGTACTACAAAATTAGAACGTAATTTAATTCTTCTCATTTTTTTATTGACTTCACACATAGAAAAAGAGCTTTACCTATATTAGATGTATAAATTTAACCAATAAAAGTAGGATGATGAACAACAACCACAACAGCAACAATAATAAAGTCAAAAATGTTTATTTAAAGTACACGTATTTTCAAATTATACCTATACATATATTATTTTCAACAGTTTGATCTAATTCGTCATGGCTAATCTGTCGTCATAAATGTTTAATGTTCATTAAATCTGTTTGAGATGTCACCCTTACCAATTAAAACGTCTCCTTGTTCTGATTTAATATTTTCTATTTTTATTTTAGTTTTACGACGAGTGCATACTTCAGCAACAAAGTCCCAGAGTACCTTAATATATAATAAATTCATAAGCCACATATTTGGAATCCTGCAAATTCATAAAATTCTGCCAAACTTCTAGTTTAAGGCTCTCTCTAAAGTTTCATAATTTATCACTTAACTGCTTAATTAACTACTTAATTTTTCAGACAAAAATATGGTACAAATTATTTTCTATTCATACAGGATTGGTTCTCAAAATGACAAAATTTTAACTTAAAGTTTGTTTGTTCTATTGGCACATACTATTAAAACCATATGTGAACACCAATACATATTAGATGGAGGGGTTTTAGTCGATAAGATTCCGACAGTCCTCGGTCGCGATAGATCCCAAGCGCCGAGACTTCATGATGAATTTCCCCTCCAAAAAAAAAAATAATTATATGCTGGAAAATTATTGGCATTGGCTGTGCTGTTTAACTGACGTAATGTTTATTTGTAAATTTAGACTCAAAATTATTTAGACAATTGTAAAAATCAGTCAATTAGATAACGATTAACATGGCATAGTTATGCCAAAGGTCCCGATATTCAGGGTTCCCGCCAGTAAGATAAGAACAGAAACGTCTGGACCCAAGAAATGGGCGTGTCGAAGCGAGGTGTCGAATTCAGGAGAGATCTCCGAAAAAACAGACAGTTTTTCCTTTGGGTTCCACATTGAGCAGTCCACTTAGTTTTAGAGTCTCGGATTAATTTAATAATGGATAAACTCATTCCAAATTTTGCTGTCGCGTGTCAATAAATTAATTAATAATGTTGATTGAGCCCGTTGTATCATTATTTTGTTTGTTTGTTTTGTTTTTATTGTTATTAAAACCCTTCCTGGAAGTTTTGGTGTTTCTTTCTTGTTCTTCCAACTTAAGTGTCATCCTATACAACCAACCACTGGATTACCTTGTACATGAGCGACATACAGTAAGTATCTGGTATTCATTATCTGAACGTACAACATTTCTAAGTTCCCACGTATTAATTAAAGTGTAATGATAATTATAAACTCCCTTTCGAGAAGTTAATAGCAAACTCTTTTGTCAGTTAATACCGTTATGATACTGGTCATAACGGTAGATAGATAAATCAAGAAATAACCCCTCAGGTTACAACATTCTTCAATTACACCTGACGAAATTATCAATAATCTGGGAAATCTGATTTAAGAAACAATTTAAGATTTTTAATAAATAGCCTCAAGAGCATTTAAGAGAAAATTTCCTTTTATATACGTAAAAAGATGTCAGTAACAGTAAAAAAAGTAAAAAAATAGACACTTATTTGCTAGTCATATTTATATAGATTCGTAATTTTTCGATATCAACGTGATTCGTGAATGCGATTTTTTAATATCAGTGATTTTAAACCCTGACGTGATCACGGTTTACCAGCTCCAACCTCCAATATAAGCAATGCATATGTTGTGAATTGTCACTTGTGACGTGATGTGACTAATACGTTACTATTATGGTTATTTGTTATCGTATCACATTATCACATCACATCACACCCACAGACCATAGATTAGGTAGATGATCATATAACTCATTCTCGCGCATTCACATTCAAGTATCAAATATTTATTCCGTTCCATATTAAACTGTGATTAGGTCACGGTTTTGGTAGGTAGTTAGGAACATTCGTGATCCGTGATTTTGTAGTATCAGTGACTAAATCACAGGTAGTGAAATATCTCCCATCACTATCCATCACTAGTTTGGATATAAATATTTCTCAGTAAAAAAAAATATTTTGTTTCAGAATCACAACACTTAGACAACAGCTAGGATCGTTGGTAAGTTTAATCAACCAAACATAGGTCGGTTTGGGACATATTGGTGGTCCTCATCAATATGTCTTTAGAATGATCCAGCTGCTTTCATGTCATTAGTCACAAGAAAATATGTATACACAGAGCGTGCCTCCATCTATCGTGCTACTTCCCACCTACGCCATTCTGTGACCTACTACAATTTTCTTTCAAGAAAATATAAGTTTGATTGTAATATGCTACATTTGTCTTGAATAATTCCTACATTAATACTAAATTTTAAATATACATATATATTTTAGGAAACTTGTAGTTTCGAAACAAATATGTTTGCAGTTTATGAACTGTAAGAGATATTGTAGCTAAAGTTCGATAATGAATTTCAAAACTATGAAAGATTTGAATTAAATTATATATATTTACAAATAATGCAAACTCTAAGAAAAATAATAGATTACAGCAAATATTTCACATAGTTTGACGGAAGTATATACATTTGAATAGAATAAAATAACATTTACGGCAAATAATTCCATTTAAAACTATCTGCTCATTTGATCCAAATACTATTTTTATCAGTGCGTAAGCTTGTTTCAAAAGTTAAAATGTTTCCGTGAAAATTTTTCCCAGTTTCAGGCAAAATTTTACGTTACATCGTTGTTACAGAAAATCACACATTTTAAAAATCGTTACTAATACGTTGCACTCAAATAACAATACCACGAAAACTAAATGAAATATCAACAATCCAAGTACATGTAGTTACAGTGGAGGTTATGCGCAACGCAATGCTGTGAACCGTATATCACTAAATGTCTCCATTAGCGCGTAATTCAAAGAGTTCGGTTATTTTCTGACTAGACCTCGTATGTTAAATAACTACACACACCATAACTATAAACACCAGAATATATTACCAAATTTAATAATCATTCACTTTATTAAAGATATTGATTAGATCGATAATGGAAGTAGCAGAAGTTTAATTAAAAACCAAAGTTGTCACGGCACGCGGCGCGTCTAATTTAAAATAGTATCAAATATTGGAGATTGTCAATGTACGTTACTGTTGACTAGATAAGACTTACTTGAAATGCAATTTAAAATTATCATTATTTTGTGAGCTGTGTGAAATGTTTTTAAATAGACTTCAGCCTTCGAACATTCAAGCCATCTGGTTCAAGCGAGCGCGGTTTCGTTCTCGTGATAAAGGAACATCTTCTATATAGGATGACATGAAAAATCGTTATTCAATTGTCAATGCTTTAGAAATATGGAATACATTTTAGCGCAAAGATATTTTAAGATCTTCTCCGGCCAATTTCATTTATAATTTATGTAGGGAATAATGAAATTCTCCCCTTTAATTTTGTGGAAGTTATATCCGAGTTTTCATCATAATTCTGTGTTAATTACTAAGAGATATATTTTATACCTTCGCTGTGACATGAGATATCCAACGGGGAAATGTTATCAGTGCATTTGGCACAAATACTTAACATAAATTATTGTGAGGGCACGTGCAAACAAGGCATTCAAAATATATATATTAAATTAGAACATACATGAAATATAAATACGGAAGACTTATATAAGTTTTCAGGAGCTTGGCTGTCATTATATTTACGTACTATGATTAGGTCAAAATGAACAAAAACATATTAGGTATACAATATAACTCTCAAAACCGTTTCAGAAAAAAAAAAACGTCTATGGATATGTGAAATGAATATCTCTCCCATTGTTACTGTAAATAATTAATTTCTATCGGTATTTAATTTTTTCCATTTTGTTCGATTATCGTATTTTAGTGAATACCCATTAATGTTTGCTGTAATTCACACGAAAAGTGTACTAATCTTTGCAAGGAATCTTTGAGACAGCAAACGAAAATCCTGACTTCATCCAACAGATATTGGATAACTGAAAGTAAAGATGTAAGTGTATTCAAGTTACCGAAGATCATTTTAAACTTATGTTGAAACAATCTTGTATAAAAGTTTTATTATTAATATTATCTTATAAATTCCGTAATTGGTAAGTTAATATTTACATATTTGCACTGACTGTTTTAAGAGTATTTTCTACGAATCATTTTATTTTATATCATAAAACATACAAATCTAATAAAATCACATCTACTTTTTTAAGCGTATTTCAATTATTGCAACAAATTTAAATATTTTTAACTACGTACCAAATTTAAAATTATGTTGATTTTCAACGTTTGATGAACTGAAAAATGTAGTTCTCCCAATTGCAGTAATCTTTATTTTTTATATGCAGGGTGCCCCAATTTATAGATACACATATATAAACAGAATATATCAATAACAAAAAATAATGTTTAAATATTTTCTTTAAAATAGACCCTAAGGCTACTCATATTATAACTTCTCCAAAATTGCAATAACTAACTCTTTAGCGATTTTTTAATTACCGAATTTTTTAAAGATATAATACATTTTCATTTGAAATCTGATGATTATGTAAGAAAGACTATATGTTGTTAACATAACATAATAACAAAATACTTAATTGAAATAAATAAAATTTGTCAAAAACTTTAATTTATATAAGATTTAGAAATGAATAGACCTGCATATACAATTTTACGAGGCCACTTTTATAATGTAAAATAACATGTTAATAATTTCAGATAAAAAATGCTAATACAATTTTTCAAAGGTTACATTTTCCAAGTATGCACATTTATTCGATAAATCCTATTAAAATCTCATTTGTATTTTTGTTACTGATTATGTTTATGCATTTATAAATCTAGACGCATTCTGATGTATAGTTTATAATGTACAGTGTGTCCCGTTTTTTAGTTTAACACCTCTGGAAATGTGAGAAGGCTGTGGACTTTCCGCAAGCCAATTTTTTTACAAATAGTATCATCAAGGGAGGTTATATTCTACTAATCATTTTATTGATGTAACAAAAGCATGACTTACTACGATTTTTTAAAAGGGTCGTTTTTTCAGAAAGTGGTATTAGGTATTTTATTACCAGGCTATTCAACACCCATCAAAATACCCATATACCAAATTTGAACGACAAATGTCTATTGAGTGTTTTTTATGTGGTGCCAAACTTAGAAAAATCAGACAGCTAAAAATTATAATAAGCAGGTCAATGATTATCATGAAAGTGAAAACAAGTACTAATCGGACAAAGAAAAAATACAGACGCTATAAATTTAACACTTTTAATTGCGGCCATATTAAAAATAATAATAAACGTACAAAAAATGTAGGTAATGGATTATAAGTAGTTAAACAAAAAATTGTAAAACAATAATCTAAATTAAAAATTTGTTTTTTTCAAACTATGGACTTTTACTTTTGGGGTTTTATAAAACAAAAAGTTTATAAAAACAGACCAAGGAATTTGGATGACCTAATGAATTGCATAAGGCAAGCTTGTTGCAGAGATTACTGCACAACGGCTATGTAAATTATTTTTAAATTTAAGAAGAGGATTGGAAAAATATGTTCGACCGGAAGGAGGTTTATTGGAAAAAGCTAAAACTTAATTTGGATTAACGTTTTACAATTTTTTTGTTCAGGAACTTAGTATTTATAATTCATTACATGTTTTGTTAAGTTATTATTTTTATAATAATTAATAATAATTCAGTAATATAATTAAAAGTATTAAATTTATAGTGCCTGTTTTCTTTCTTTGTCCGATTGGTATTTGTTTTCACTTTTATGGCAATCTTTGACCTGCTTATTATAATTTTTAGTTATCTGATTTTTCGAAGTTTGGCGCCAGATAAAAAAACACTCAATAGACATTTGTAGTTCAAATTTGGTATATGGGTATTTTAATGGGTGTTGAATAGCCTGCTAATATTATCCTTTTAATAAAAAAAATGCCTAACACTACTTTCTGGATAAACGACCGTTTTAAAAAATCGTAGTAGGCCAAGCTTTTGTGACATCAATAAAATGATTAGTAGAATATAACCTCCTTTCAGGGTACTATTTGTAAAAAAAATTGGCTTGCGGAAAGTCCACAACATTTTCACATGTCCAGAAGTGTTAACCTGGACACACTGTACATATAATTAAAATTCGATTTCTGCGTCGAGGTTTCGAATATATTCTCTGATTACTTGCTTCCCATTTACACTACTGTAATAAAAGGGGGTCCTTGTTTTTTTTTCTATTTTGTGTTATGTGTAAAGTGTCTGTCAAATTTTGTTAGTTAAAATTACATTAGCAGACAGTAAGATTTTCTAGGCTCTTATTTGAAAAATATGTACGGTTCTAACATAGTAATTATGTCCAATTAAAAATTAAAAACAAAAAATGGTGGATGCGCCGCTCGATGTGTACTGTAGCATAAAATCACAAATATTTCCTAAACTGTTAATTTTACCGAGTTGAACCTAGAGGGTATTATCGTTAGCAAATTCTTCAAGGAACTTATTTCTGATACAGGCAGATTGCCACCGTCATCTATACAAAAATTCTGGGTGGTTAACCATTGGGCATAGTCTGACCATGGCGTTCAGGGCATAATAAAGTTTTATTTACAACATCAAAAACAAGCTGTACGCTTGTGTTATCGATCACCAAATTTGCATCATGCTGAAGTTAATAGTTTAGAGATTGTAAATAAAAATAACTTTTTAATTTTCACCTTTGCGGGCCCGTAACTTGTTAACGAAGGCCCGTATAAAAAAAATGTGTATGAGGAACTGGTATTATTTTGACCTCATCTATTTGTATTCGACTTTTTTGTATTAAGTATCAGGTCACCCTGTATATAACTGGAAATTTTTTTAACCTGAAACTTTCAAATATTTCGAGAAAAAAGCACTCTACGAAAAAAAATTTTGTAATCAAAATTTAATCATTCCACAGAGGAAATATGTACATTAATGCTAAATCACTCCCCCTCCCTCCCCCCTTGTAGGTAGGGCGGGGGGTAAGTCTGAAATCTTAAATAGAAACCCCTATTTTTTATTGCAAATTCGAAATCTACGGCTAAAAGTAGGTAGGTACGTAAGATTCGTTTGAAATATTTTTTTCGATTTCTTCTACTGAGAACCTATACAATACGTTTGCAAAAATAAATACTACGTTTTATGGAAATACTCGAAATTCGTCGTCTAAAAAGTTCATTCATTATACAAATTTCGAATAACTGGAAAATTGTTACCTATAAAGATATAAATCGCTGGTTAATAAACTACTTTCATGAACCCAGGAATAACGACGAGTTGTTTCTTAAAGTTATTTTATACGTTTATTTTATGTTTTTGCAGTTACAAAAAACACGAAGAGAATAAATAACACAAACGTTAAATGTAAACATAAAAATTAATTTTAAGGAAGGAAATGGTATTTTTAAAACAAAATATAAAAACAAAATTCGAAAACGATAAGTCACGTCGATCAAGTGTCCCAAAAAGAATGCCTGTTCCTGGGTTACAATAATAGCAGTTTCTTGACAAGTTATGTTTCAGACTAATTTTAATTATTTACAATGAAAACATGTTATTTTTTGCAAAAGCATTGCAGTATGGTATGCATCAGTAGGAAAAACCGAAAAAAAAAATTTATTTCGTCAATTACAGCGTCATCTATCATGAATCGATGAAAATGTTTCAGACAAATCCTACTCACTTTCAGTGGTAGAATCCGAATCTGAAATAAAAATTAATGGTTCCTATTTAATACTTCAAAGTAACAGAGTAATAGACGAGGCGCAGCCGAGTCTATTAAAGCAGCCAAGGCATTAAAAAATCTACTTACTGTCAAGTTAAACACATAATTTATTCGCCGATCAATTTTAATTTTATCATAATAGCAAACAAAGCTATTTATTTTATATTAAAAGTGTATGATATTTCTTTCATGAATAATAATAATTGTATTAGGTCGTCTGTGGTTGCTATGAGACGAGCGTTATTAAGTAAATAACTTAGGTACACAGTAATCGCCATATTGTTCCTATTTAAATCCATAAAAATAACTATTTATTAGTTGAAATAGAAGGATTCTCATTAACTTCGCCAGAAATTATTGAATCAACAAAGCAAATAGAGTTATTACCAGAAAAATCGAAGATATATCAGCAAACATAAAAAAATTGTTAATAACCAGACTGAGAATAATATTGTCTTTTTCAGAAAATGTAGTACTGGTATATTTTTCTGAATTAAGCAAAAGTATGAAATCTCCATTATGGTCAATATATGCCATGCTCCGAGCTACTTTGAATGCCTACAACAATTCTTGCATCTCGAATAATTTCATTCTCGAATGCAAAAGTAGCATTTCGCAATTTAGCATAAAAAATAACTATATTATTACAGAACGCGATTCTGTCCGGTTTACCACGTTTACAATTAATGTAAAACAGTCACATTTAATCAATTTAGACCGTTGTTGGCCTTTGGCCGTTGGGTAGGAAGGCTTTTGCACTAAATTTCTCGGTTTACCTAATCATATATTCTTGGTATTTCTGAAACCATGATTTCAGCTACCATATTCTGTTTTCAATAAACTGGCTCTTGATCCCCCTAGGAAAATTCCTAGCCCATGTCAACCGGTATAAGTTTGTTATAGTTCATTGATTGTAAATTCTAATACCAAATCGCCGCAGTACAACAGCCTTATCAATCATAGATAAAACATAAATTAATTCTATTAAAAAAATATATAGTGGCACCAAAAGCTAATTTAAAAAATCTAAATGCATTACATTATTCTACTTTTGTAGAAAGTTTAAGCAGTAGCCCTTATGTTTCCTTTTTCCATGTCTACACCACGAGCAGTAATAAAACATGTACTCGACGGCTTTACGGATTTGAGCGTGTTGCGGTCATTCCAACCTATCATCATCAAGTGGCTCTTGACTGGACAGGCCCACACCGACTGAGCTGGAATACAAACTTCCTTTTTGTCCTTTCTTACTGTCTGAATTATAAAGAACCCTGTTTCACGTTGCCTTCCTAATCGCAATAAATTTTCTAAATAGGCAATGAATTCTCCCTCTGGACTTCTAATAGATGTAACAATTGGTATGTGGAGATTATTTATCTGTTTTCTTATTTGCTTTGCTATCACGCTTTAACTACGAGTTGTTGAATATTAGGCTTTTCACATGTCGAAATGTTTTTATTGTTAAAATATGAGTATTGTGACTATGGGATTTTTTTATTTTTCGTTTCGCCTCAGTTAAGTAGTGAATGGCTTCATCGACAAATTCCATTACACAAACTAGTTAGTAGTTAGTTTAGTTAGAAAAATATATCTCCTCAATCAAAGTGTTAGTTACCTAACCTGGTTTGGAATATGCCATGATTACAGGATCCCTATTTTAAAATTTTTTATCCAAATACAGTCATGTGATCCGTGAACTTAGGCAACCCAACATTGCACGACTGTGTAACAAAAGCCGGGACGCGCAGTCATTTATTTATTAATTCCCAGAACGGAGGGCCAAAAAGTAAGATATTTCAGTCGTCACAAATTATCGGAGGGTTAATGGTTTTCAAATAGGTAGTCCTTCGGAGAAATTTGCCAATATTTTAACATGTTCGCTTAGAGTCGGGGCCATGTGTTAAGCGTCTAGTAAAAAAAAAACGATATTTTAATAACGCGCGAAACCGCGAAAAGAGCGTAGGGGTTCCAAATTAAAATTGTAAATAGATAGTAACTGGACAAGAAAGTCACATATTAAACAGCTGGTTTTTCGGCGGATTTTCCAAGCTATTAAGAAGATATTAAATGACATTGACTAATTCGCCCCGTATTTGCTACACGGAGTCACGAGGGGAAGGCTAGGGTTTAGTTTAGTTTCAGAATTCTTATGTAAATGTAAGTCAAGTCAATTAGATAATGATTAACCTAATTATTAAAGCATGCCTACATTCAGGGTTCTCGCCAATAAGATGAGAACCGAACTTCTGGACCCAAGAAATGGGCGTGGTCAAAGCGAATTGTGGAATTCAGGAAGGATCTCGAAAAAGTCAGTTCTTCCTTAGGTTTCACATTGAGCAGACTAATTATTAACTTTAGAGTCTCGGGCTAATTAATTAAACTTAATAGTTTTTCCAAATTTTGTATAAAGCACGCATTCCCTGAATCTCGGTACGCTGTCGCGTTTGAATAAATTAATTAACAATGTCGTCGAGCCGTTGCGTTGTTATTTTGTTTGTTTGTTTTGTTTATTGTTTATTTTTGTTCCTTCCAACTTCAGTGCCACCCTGTATAGCCAGCCACTGGATTACATTCCACGTAAGCAATTAAAGGTTTTTAGTGTTTCTTTTTGTTCCCTCCAACTTCAGTGCCACCCTGTATAGCCAGCCACTGGATTACATTCCACGTAAGCAATGAAAGGGTAAGTGACTGAAATGCATTTTCTGAACATACATTTCTAAGTTCCCACGTATTAATTAAAGTATAACGATAAGTAAATAAACTCCCTTTCGAGAATTAAGTAGTAACTCTTTCGAGAATTAAATAGTAACTCTTTCGAGAATTAAATAGTTAATTAATTAAAAGTAGATAATTAAAGAAATAACCCCTCAGGTTACAACTGATACTGGTAGATAACGAAAAATCCCTAAATCTTAGCTTTACCAGTATTATTGATCCGTAACAATGAACAGTAACAAACCATTACGTCTACACTCGAGATAATGCGTTCGCTGCCGGTGAAATAGAATGTTGTGTTTTAATGTAATTTTGATCTTATTGTTTAAGTAATAACGACTGTATCTTGAGTACACACTTCGGTGATTTAAAGAAAAGCCAAAGAAATTTGTATGTTAAAGTGTGTATAAAATTTTTATTAAAATCTTAGCTAAGCGCTTTCGACTACATTAGTCATCATCAGAGCTATTCCTAAAATATCAACAAGAGGTTGAAATGACATTATATAAAGCAAAAAATTTTTTACTTACGTTAAATTTTAGATACCAAAAAATATTTAGGAAACGTTGAAAATCTTAATAAATTCGACATAACAATATACAACATTAAATATAACATCAATTACTGGTATATAACAAGAGAAAAAAAAACAGAAATTGCCTAACAATGTCGAACACGTGGAGTGAAATAAAGTGAGTTAAATGTTAAATGAAATTGAAAATTGACATTCTACAATTCTAAGGATTACCAACTAAGTGAAAACAAAAATTTTTAAAGTTAAACTACCAATATACTAATAACAAACGAAAGCTGTGAATTAATGAGATTCCCAAAGATACTTGAATAAAGGTTTAAAATTACAGTTTTAATTTCTCTTAGAATTTCCAAGTCTTCCAATAAATTAATTTTATGAAAATCAAAATTATTAAGAATATTATGAAGAATTTTGCTATTGTATAAAGGTGAAAATGAATGGTTAGTAAAATTAATATGATGCCCAAAAGCTGACTTTTCAGGTCTTTTTAAATGTTCATTAATACGAATATTTAATGATCTAATGGTTCTACCAACATAGGTGACGGGACAATCATTACAAGGTAACAAATATATACCGCTAATTGACAATTTATCCTGTGAATCTTTAACTTTAGAAAATTTTGAACGAATTGACTTTGCTGTAATTTGCGGAGATTAGGAATACTTTTAGTTAAAATTTTTGAAATATTATCTGAAATACTACCTAAATAAGATAAAGATCGAAAATTGTAATTATTATCAATGTTAACATTTTATGAACGAAAAGCAAAATTTCTATTTTTTTGAAACAAAATTCTATTAATAGTTCTCTGTACAATATCCACAAGAAGTAACAAGACGTTAGACAAAGTTCAAATCAACGACGCTAGAAAACCTGTGACGAGGTCGTAAGCAGCCTCAGTCGCCGCGAAGCATTTGCAAAGGCACCACTGAAGATACCGGTAGTGAAGAACGAGCAAACGTTTCGAAGCATCGAATGCGAGGCCATTACGGAGCATCTGAGAGAACCACCATTGTCTGAAAAGCGATTCCATCCGTAGCGGCTTTAAAACCAACAAAAGCCGAAACATAGGGGTTCTGCTAGCGGTTCCGCCTCCATAAAGCCTATCCCTAGAACAACAGGGGCTGATCACAGATTGCTAAGGCTAAGAAAATGCAATTTAATTCTGTAGCTGGCGGCGACTTTGTACATCGTAATTGATTTTCTAAATACCACCAAAATTTATTTATTTTTTAACTTTCACATATAGGATATATAGATGAAAAAGTAGCAAAATTTATTTAGACATGGCCTTTTACTTCAGTAATCTCCTATTTTTTATGAAACACCCCGTATAAGATCCAAATATACATATAAAGCCGGCACACCAAAAAAGTGGTCTGTACCTTTGATTTGACCCAATAGGCTTATGTATTTTGAGGTGCTGAATCCGAATCTGAAGTCCATTCAAAACCTCCAAAATTTTGAGTAATTGGTAAAAAAATAGTGAAAAATCGTCGAAAATCACATTAGTGAGTCCAAAAAAAAATTCGGAAAAATTTGTTTTGAACTTGATCAAGTCGGTGTCTTAAGTATTTTGATGTGCTGAATCCAAATCTGAAGGTTTTTTTAAGCTGCATTTCCCCCAGATTTTATAAAAATCGCAAATGCTAAAGCGAAAAATCGCCAAAAACAGCGAGAAAACGCCAAAAATCACTTGTGAGCGCAAAACAATTCGAAAAAATTTTTGCAAGTTTGTTTCTTATGTATTTTGATATGCTGATTCCGAATTCAAGTTACGAGAATTTGCAGATAGTGTTAGAGAAAATAAACTACTCGGAACATCAATGGAGAATATGCCGTGATCTAAAAATTTCAACCATGATCCTCCAGCAATCAGATTTCACAAAATATTCCTGCTTCTTATGTTTATGGGATAGGAAAAGTCACTACGTTCAGAAAGAGTGTTAAACGAGAACGGAGTTTCATCCAGAGTCGAGGAACCTCATACATAGACCGCTAGCCTTCAAAAATTCTACTACCACCTTTTCATATCAAAGTTGGTCTCACGAAAAAGTTTGTCAAAGATCTGGACAAAGACGGTGACTGTTTTCAATATTTAGGAGAGTTTCCAGCGATAAATGATGCGAAATTGAAAGTATTTTTGATAACCCTCAAATTCATACTCTTTTTCGAAACGAATATTTCATTACAAGAATGAATGACACTGAAAAAGCAGTATGGCAAAGTTTCAAGGATAACTCTCCGAACTTTTTACGAAATGAGAAGAGTGGGGACTACGAAAATTTGGTTGATTGATGGTAGATGTTGAAAAATTTCAAAAAGTTACATTGCTGATGGATCTTAAATTGCACTTTCTAGAGATAAACGAATCATAATCGACAGAAGAGAAAGAAAAATCCGCTGCATAGGTCATTCGAAGAGAAAAGAGTTCGCTACATGAAAAGAAAAGTGTAAGAGCAACATCAAAGAAAACCTGGTTCTAGTCAGTCGAATGTATTTGGAAGTAATTCATATCCATGACATTTATTCAAGATTTTTTGGGACTCACGATTTCCATTTTTTTGCGATTTTTGCAAAATTTTTGAGTAATGAGGCTCAACAGACTTTAGATTCAAATCGACTAGACAAAATTTATGAAAAGAATACTTTATCCAATCTAGAAAACTTCATTTTAAATTTTCACACTCATTAATATAATTTTATGCCATTTTCACCTATTTTTTGCGTTTTTTGCAAAATCTATGGGGGATGCAGCAATTAGACTTCAAATTCGAACTCAGCGTATCAAAATACATAAGAAACACACTTGATCAAGGTCAGAAAAATATTTTTAGAATTTTTGAGCTATATTTGGTGATTTTTCGCTATTATTTCGCGATTTTTGCAAAATCTGAGCGGAGGGTGCAGCTTAAAAGATTTCAGATTTGAATTCAGCACATCAAAATACATAAGACCACTTAATCAAGTTCAAACAAATTTTTTCGATTTTTTTTTTGCACTCACTAACGTGATTTTCGGTGATTTTTCCCTATTTTTTGCCAATTACTCAAAATTTTGAGGGTGTTTGAGATAAACGGAGATCAGATTTGGATTGAGCACCTCAAAATACCTCAAAAAACCTATTGGGTCAAATCAAAGTACACACCAGTTTCTTTTTTGTGTGCCCGTGTATTCATAATTATTAATTTGATGGATGTTATCTAGTTTACTGGTAAATTCCAATCAATTCTTAAAACGTTAAACAAATTTTCTGCACGGAACACATAAGATACTTTAGTTCATCTACAGTGATAGATATATCTACAATTTCTCATTGGCTTTATGTAGTTAATATTATCCCTTACTTTCCCGTGCCACTCCATACTGACTTTTGGAAATTGCAACACTAAAACCTATTTTGGTTGGATGCATTGTTAAATATTGAAAAATATCAGTAAATAATTAATCATGAAGAGAAAAAAATGTAATATACCTGCACCAGTTTCGTCCGTGCGACAATGCCCCAACCTTTTTTAATAAAAAAAATGGCACGCCACTGACTTTTTCTCGTTTTAATACTGCTTTAGAAATCCGCCATCAATTCTGAGTGAAATTGGTCTCTTCAATTTATTTTGTGGGATGCACCATTTTTGAGGAAAAAAATAAAACATATTTTATTGTTGTTTTTGTTAATATTTTATTTAAAGGTGCAAGTAGAAATATTCAAATCACTCCAAAAATGCAGATTTATCCCGCCAAAGCGTTTTTCAAATTTCAAGTCGATATCTTCAAAACTCTGAAATAATTATTAAAAATAAATAAATAAAATTTAAACACTATCTCGGAAACGAAGCATATTTCGACCTACGTTTATATGAACTTTTTTTCACAAAATATCTTCGCCAACTACCCCCTAAAATATTTCGCACTTATTTACATACATCCTGTATGTCTATATAATCATTTGTGCTTAGGCAATAATGATATTTTATTTTGAATCCATACTCAAAGACAAGTACATTAAATCTAAAGTTTCAGCATTCAAAGTGAAATAATCTCACCGCAATTAGCATTCAATGATCACTTCAACTGCAGCTTTCATAAATAAGAAGGATATTTGTTGAAATTACAATAGGAGCACTTGCGGGAAGCCGAGCCGGTGGAAATCTTTAGTGTATTTGATGCAAGTTCTAGTTAATTATCTTATCACTACATAGGGTAATTGACTTTCTTTCAAACTTAAATTGGTTTATTCGTATTTGGTAACTTTCCCTTGGCGTTCGCATTTAAGTTAAACCGAGGTGCCTTTATTATATTCAAACAAAGAATTTTGCATGAAGATAAAATTTATTTGCTTTAACAACTTTGCGTTGAAATTAATATTAAACTCAGATTTGGTTCGTAATCGCTTTAATTTTAAATACACAAATTGGAGGAGTTCCTAATAAAAATATTTGTGAAAGATACCTCATACAATTTATACTGGGTGTAACGTAAAGGTTGGGAATAAATTAAACGGTGGATTTTTTGGTTTAAAAACTAAATTTTTCTCTTATGAAGTTATGCTCTACGGGTTTTATTTTCCAAGCTACAGGGCACTAAAAAGTTCAAAAAAATTTAGTTTTTCTCCAATAACTTTCGAACATTATAAAATAATGGAACGAAATTTTAGCCTTAGCTTAATTTGATAATTTCCTAGTAACAGGAAAAAGATTGACTTTGTAAGTTACTCAGTGGCGGGCGTACGGATTGTAAGGTAAGGTTTTTCGAAGAAAATTGTGGTACGCTACTGGTAAAAACATTTTTTTAATATTTTTTTATGATCCACTTTTTATTTTAAACAAAATTACCCTCTTGCGCTTTATTCCTATTTCTTGTAATTTTTCCGTAAATAAAACTTTTGTAAATAAAATTTTTTCCCACTAACATTGGAAAAGAAAAATAACAAAAACATTATGAAGTATGCTTTGACTCAGCTACCAAACAGGTTCAAATAGGCATTGAAAAAAGACTTTTGCATTGAAAATGATATTAAAAAATTACATTTTTTGAAATTTGTTAGCGCCCTGTAGCTTGGAAAAGAAAACCCTTAGAGCATATGACAAATATTTATTTTTTTAAATAAAAAGTCCACCGTTTAATTTATTCCCAACCTTTACGTTACACCCTGTATAGGTATAAATTCGATTTTTCATTTTAACTCAGATATAATTTTATCAAACAAGGCATAATATTTAAAATGTATATTCCTTACTTATGTTTTATTCACCGTTATTGAATTTAAGTAATAAAACAAAAACTCGAATAATTTTAATTAATTTATTATTAATTATATTAACCTTAAAAGGTTTGACTAATTTTAAGATAAAAAATCCATATGAACCTGGCTTGGTTGTTTGGTAGGTATTTTGATTATATTTTTGTATTTGCAAATTTTATTTTTTTTCTAATTTTCACTAATTTGGCGATAGTAATTTTTAAAGTGATAGTGTAATACAGCATATGATTTTTTTTAACTTGTTTTTCAAAAACTCTTAATAATTACAAAATTCCGTTAGTGTTGTTAGTTTTTGGCCATATACCAATACAGGGTGTCCGGAAACACCGTTCGAATAATTCTAGGGGTGATTCTACATGTTAAACTATGAAGAAAAGTTCATATGAACATAGGTCCGCAAATGCGTCATAAGGTTGCTATGGCGATTCAAAGATTGCACCGGGATATAGGTTTTATTTTATATCTCTGGAACCGTTTCAGATAGCCATCTGAATTTTGGCATATGAATTGCCTTTAATAGTAGGTACTTTTCAGTGTTTTTACTAAATTATTATTTTAATCAGGGGCGTACCGACAGGGGAGGCCTCGATTTAATTTGTTCACATTTTTATTAAACGTCATATTTTTGCAGTTTTCTTTAGAAATTCTGATTCCGCGGTATAAATGACATAAAAAAGGTATTCTTGTAGAAAACCTGTCAGGCTAGCCGTTTTCGAGAAAATACTCTCCAAAGAAAATAGTGCATGCATGGTCGCCCAATAATAAAAATTTCTACATCAAAGTAGGCTTATGTCGGTGCTAAGTTGAAAATGGAAAAAGGTCAAATTACTGTAGTTACGGTAAACGAATTTGACATAAGGTTTAAAAATAAAGTTTATTCGATTATTATTGTGTTAATAACAGTGTAATTGAAAAAAATCATTGTTCTCGTCTTTCAAAAAATGCCGGAATACTCTTTTGCTGAAATGGCCGACATGCACTTCATGTATGGCAAAGCAAACGGTTGTGCTTTGGAAGCTCGGAGGTTGTACCAAGAAACTTTTCCAAATCGCCAGCTTCCTTCTGATAAACTGTTCAGCAGTTTACATCAGAGATTAAGAGAAACTGGTAATTTTACGCCAAATAAGAGAGATTGTGGACGAAACCGTACTACCCGAACGGCGCAGACAGAGGAAATTGTTCTACAACAGATTGAAGCTAATCCAGGTAGTAGCACCAGAAGAATTTCAGTACAAACGAATATTCCCAAAAGTGTTGTATGGGAAATTTTACACGAGGAACTTTTGTATCCATACCATTTGCAAAGAATTCAAGCGCTAAAACCTCGGGATTTTTTGCCTAGAGTGGAGTTTTGTCAGTGGATGCAGATGAAATGCCATCAGGACCGTCATTTCCTCGATAAAGTCTTGTTTACAGACGAGGCAGGATTTACGCGTGAAGGAGTGGTAAATTTTCATAACAATCATATTTGGTCAGATGAAAATCCTCACGCGATTTTCGAAGCTCGATTCCAAGATAAGTTTTCCATTAATGTTTGGGCAGGTATTATAGGAAATAGGTTACTAGGACCATATGTTATGCCGCATCGTTTAGATGGGCCCGCATACTTACATTTTCTACAAAACACTTTACCAGTTTTGCTCGAAGATTTGCCTTATGGATTAAGATTAGAAACATTTTTTATGCACGATGGGGCTCCAGCCCACTTCAGTTTATTAGTTCGACAATATCTAAATCAGACTTATCCAGATCGGTGGATTGGACGAGGTGGACCCGTAGCTTGGCCTCCCCGTTCGCCGGATCTTAATCCGTTAGACTATTTTCTATGGGGTTATTTAAAACACTTAGTTTATTCAGTGCCTGTTGACAGTGTACAACAACTGGAACAAAGAGTCATTCATTGTTGCCAAGAAATACGGAATATGCAAGGTGTTTTTCAACGAGTTAAACGTTCAATGAGAAATCGTTTAGCCAGTTGCATTGAAATGAATGGACATCACTTCCAACACTTGCTGTAACTAAAGAAGTAACATTCAGGTTTAATAATAAGTCACTAGTATTATTTGTTTCTGTATTGTTCCCTTTTTTTTTTTTAATTATAAATCTGTTTTCCATTTACCGTTTCTTTTTTATCACTATTTAACAATACCTGACAGGTTTTCTACAAGAATACCTTTTTTATGTCATTTATACCGCGGAATCAGAATTTCTAAAGAAAACTGCAAAAATATGACGTTTAATAAAAATGTGAACAAATTAAATCGAGGCCTCCCCTGTCGGTACGCCCCTGATTAAAATAATAATTTAGTAAAAACACTGAAAAGTACCTACTATTAAAGGCAATTCATATGCCAAAATTCAGATGGCTATCTGAAACGGTTCCAGAGATATAAAATATCCCGGTGCAATCTTTGAATCGCCATAGCAACCTTATGACGCATTTGCGGACCTATGTTCATATGAAATTTTCTTCATAGTTTAACATGTAGAATCACCCCT
The DNA here is from genome assembly GCF_000390285.2 of Anoplophora glabripennis. Lineage (NCBI taxonomy): Eukaryota > Metazoa > Arthropoda > Insecta > Coleoptera > Cerambycidae > Anoplophora > Anoplophora glabripennis. Next base: position 253,895 of record NW_019416565.1, read on the forward strand.
AGAATTATTCGAACGGTATTTCCGGACACCCTGTATACGAGTATCATGTAATTTTTTTATTATATTTTAACTAATACTGACATATTGACAAACTTTTTAAAGAAGCAAAGTAATTGAGAAAGCTGGTTCACTTTGAGTCAGTCAATTGCGTTTTCTCTCAGAAACGGAATTTTTCTAGCAATTTTAACATGAGTGCCTTTTTATGTCAAACAAAATGCTACATTATAATATTAAATTCACCTAAAAAACTTAATCCCAAAAATCGTATATCATTGGGGAAGTTCATAGCTAGCGACATCTAGTAGATCAGAAACTAATAACATTGACGTATTTAACACCCTTAAAAATTTAAGTATACTAAACTTTATCGCTTTATAGTATTTCTTTTTTGGAAAGGATACGGCCAAAATTTGATCACAAAAAATCATCTTTGAGGCTCTGTATCTGAAAAACAAAAGTTGATAAACTCATATCCTAACAAATTATATTTTTTTATTATTTGATATTCTATCAACCCCTGAATTTACGGTAATTATTTTCCAAAGCACCCTGTATAAAATACACTTTTCTATTATTTTCCTGCTGTGTTAATACTTAAAAAAAAGGAAGCTCCGAAATGTTAAATCTATGTTCTATTCAATAAGGGCTATTTAAGGTATTTAGATATTTAGAGTATTTTATAAATAGTTTTAAAGGTATAGTTTGTAAAAAAAATTTCATAGAATTCGTACCATCATTTTTGAGTAGAATTATCCAATAAATATTTTACTCCCAGCTTCCCGAAACCCTGTATATTAAAACGTATTTGTCTGTTACCCCACTTATTTTTGTAATGCTGTATATTTTGTAAAGCCTACGACAGGCGACGCGACGTATTTTTATCTCAGTATTTGCACTATATTATACATTATATCCACTTGTATTAACTGTTCAAATAATATTGTAAGTCTGAAAGTGAATAGACACGTTCCGTAAAATATTTTATACGAGAAAAGTTACACATCTACGAAATATGTTTGATGATATTCAGCCGTCGTAAAATAAGGATTTCAGGCATCAAAATTGTTTGACAGTGCTTTTTGTATTCTAGCAGGCAGCAATAAGGTTTGTCGATTTTCAAACAGCTTTTCTTATAGTTTACGTGACGTTATTAGAAGGTGAGGTTATATATCATCCACGTCAGTTGAACGTAATACCTTTTTGTTAGTACAGTTTATTGTCTACCAGAGACGAAAATGACTTGAAATACAGTGGTTGCCTCATTTTTAATGCAAGACCTGATCCATTACTATGTGGTTCTATTACAAAGTATGTTCAGGAAATGTAATTGTTTGTAATAATTTATGGTTCATTACGGGTAGAGTTCTGTGCCTTACTCGTAACTAATAATGATACCGTATTTTTTCTTTATATAATTCATACCATATTACACTCTATTTCCTTTTCTTCTTTTATATTGTTACTTGCATTACGGTTTTAAATATTGAACGAAATAAAATATAAATGTGTCAATAGATAATCAATAGGTTTGTTATAAAATTTACATTTTACTGAATCTATATTTTATATGTAGTGTATCTCTGAAACAACAATAAAATAATTTTACGTATTCCAAAGCATAAAATGTATTATGCTGGAATATTAAAATTTCCGTGATTTAAAATTAACAAAATGTTAAAGATCCCTTGCCACACCGAAAAGAAAAAGAAGTTTTAAATAAATAAGTAACCGCTCCAGGGTAAAACGAAAAAAAAATGTCTCAAATAAATGGAAATCGAATTTTATATGTATTTTGGAAAGGGTACTCATGGGCTGAACACCAAAATTCTAGAAATTTTTTTCCTAGAAACCATGGACCTGTCTATATTTTTGACATACAGGGTGTCAAAGAAAATTTTTCAAACTAGCTACGACCTTATCCAGTGACTTTTACGACAATCCTTTTGCGGTTGGATTTTTACAACGTATGTGGTAGGTATACTAAAATTTCATTTTATGGTACTCTTGCTAGCAATTGATTCTAGAATCAATGAAAACTCATCGTTTTTGAGAAAAATGCAATTGTCTCAGTAGTCAAAACTAGCTTCTATGCATTCACATACGGGCTGTTTGGAAACAAATATACCATACTCAAGGATAGCTTTCTTGGATGAAGAAATCTTCATCCGATTTATGTAAAGTTACATCAGTAAAATTTTTGTTCTTTAAAAGTTATCTACGGTGAAAGAAATGTTTTTTTATTTTAAGTTAGCAAATTGGTAGGCAATAAAAGAACGGTTAATTTTTATCCAAGTACTCGAACCTTAAAATAATAATGTGTCTTTTTCTCTAAACAATAGCAATTAAATTATAAAAAGCAAACTGATCTAATTATTTCCAGATACTCTGTTTTACATTTTTATCGTAAAAAACTTAATTTCAAAAAAGCAATGTCACAAATTATCACGGTGAATTTGTAGCCAACGAGCTCTAGTCAAAAATCAATAATGCTGACGTATTTAGTACCTTCAAGTTCAAGAACTTACCTGTACTAAATTTCAATGCATTAGATCTTTTTTTTCTTGAATGGAAAGATGTTAAGGTATGGTTCAAAGGAAGAGTGTCATTAAGCGCAGCTTTTCGCCCAATTGGAAAAACAAAAAAATGCATGATTTCTATAGATTGGAGCTAGACTGGGAACCCAAACGCTCCCATCCCCTACCATCCACTGACCTACATACCCCCCAATAGCCTACCCATATCCAACTACTATGACAGGTAGTAATAGCAGAAAAATAACAAGCAACATTCACTTGTTTTAGGCTAAACGGATCAAATTCACCTTCCCCTACCCATGCCCATCTATTATGACAAGCAGTGATGTCACAAAAATGACTTTTAGCATCGTGAAAATTCCCCACAGTGAAGCATACTTTAACTACTTATTAGACGCATCCGTATAACTGAAAATGAGTCTTCTGAAAGAGAACATGAAGAAACTTCAGAAGAGGAAGAGTATAAATCCTCTTTGTGAGACGCAAGGGGACTCACGTTAAAAAACAACCCAAAAAAAAAAAGAAACCAACAAGACCACGTCTTTGTTCCTGGGTAACGCCAAGTGTAGAATTACACTGACAGTCAATAAAAGGTTTGTAGCAAGGACATTTAAATAAAGGGGACTTATTTATTTACATTTCTAGATGAAGCCTGCTCTATTCACAGTCTAATTGTATCATTGTTGTCAGCTGTATAATTATACTGGAAATGTACTTAATATTTTTATCGCAATTTTCATCACAATTGTGAAAATTATTATTATAGGATAGTATTATTAAGTTATGCATACAATATTGTTAAATTCTGTACATATTAAACTATTTTTCATTTTTCATATTTGCCATGTTTGAAGACTTGGCAACTACGCAATAATTTGTAGCGTGTTCCTCGTTCGTTCTGCCGTGGTTGGCAGAATATGGCGTCTCTTGTTAGAAAATAGTTGTGATTTTAGTAAGTGAAACGTGATTAGTGTTTATACATGTATTTTGGATAAACTTTTAAGGTGTGAATATGGTTAGACAGTGCAGAATTTGTAAGAAATTGGATTATAAACATCCACATCAGCTATCCTTCCACAGGTAAGCGTGCTTGAAGGTGACTTTGGAATGTATATGCAACTGTGGCCATTGTCGTGCGTGTGGGTAACTTTTATTTGAATAACGGTAAAATTTTATAAAACTGACTTGGTATTTTTTTAAAATTTTTGCTGAAATAGTAAGAAAACAATAATATGAACCACGTTTGGCCATTAAAATCAAAGGAAAATGCTGCACCACAAATAAGTTACAGACATTATTTATATTTAATATATTTATAGGTATTTCAATGTTATCCCTTATACCCAACATTACAAATTTTAATCATTCATCATTTTCATTTTCCTCTACGACAAAAACCTTTTCAAAAATATATTTACAATTTTACTAAATGCACGAGCATAAAAACTGAATAAATACAACAGCAAAAATATGGTGGTGGTTCACTTATACATAAAAATACCGAAGATGCAATCAACTGAAAGTTGCATTCATTCAACCATTTGATGTTCTCCTTTGGGAATATATTTTTATGTCTCACTGAAAATTTGCCTCAGTATTCTAAAAGTGAAATGTGAACGTTTTTAGGATGCTTGGGGATGGTGCAACAAGAAAGAAATGGTTACAGTTATTGGGATTCCAAGAAGTTATAAAAATATTATATATATTTATTATAAAAATACTGAGTAGCTGTTGAAATATATTGACTTAGGACTATAAAATATTTTATTTTGACCCATCCAAAATGTACGACATTGGAGATGTAATCGCGCGCATCAGTTGGATGAAAATAAAGCCCTCTGCTTTCCCCTTGTCTAGCCTCACCCTACATATGAGATAGACTGTGACATGCATAGTCCCCTTTATTTAAATGTCCTTGGTTTGTAGCATTTATAAAAGATTTGTTCTAATGAAAGAAATGCCGTTGTGAAAATAGTAAAAGCCCAAAAGCGGTGAACCAAACTGTACGAGTTTAGTTTCCCTAAACGAGCTTCAGTTTGCGATTGCCCGATGGAGCTTCAGCTTTGTTTTACCAGTTAGAGCTTCTGTTAGAGTCTGAGCTTCAGTTTGAGTTTCTCTTTCCAAGCTTCAGCTTGGGTTTATCTGATTGAACTTCAGTTTTAAGTTTGATGTCGATACTTCAGTCTAGTTTCGGCAGCCCGAACTTCTGCTTTTAGATTTCATGTCTGGGGTTCAGTTAGAACTTCCTTGTCAGAAGTTCAGATTTCAATTGCCTGTCAGAGGTTTAGTTTGAGTTTTCCTGGCCATGGTTTAATTACGCTCTACCAGTCCATTATTCAAGTTAAGCTTGCCTGTCTGAGACCCAGTTTGTGTTTATCTGAACTTCAGTTTGAGTATAAAATTTTGAGAGCAAATGAACCGAATATTGCTTGTCCGGCTGTAGAGATGTGTAAAAAGTCATTACTACCTGTCATAGTAGTTGGATGCGGGTATATAGAGCAGTGGAGTTTGAGCTTAAATCGATTGAAGCTATAGAAATCATGCATTTGTTTTATTTTCCCAATTGGACCAAAAACCGCTCTTAATATCCATCCTCCTTTGAATTTAAAAATCATACGTGACTTACTGTATCTCAAAAACAGAAGACGGCGATCTTATTTTTTTAAATTCTATCGGCCTCCTTGATTTATGGTCTTTATTTTCAAAACACAATGTCTAAAAAAAATTTATGGTGTCAATCGTCAACATATTCTTATTTGACCATATCTTAATAATTTTGGTTATTATAGGATATAAAGACATAATGAAAAGCTTAAAATTCTAAATAATTTCAAACATCGCGATTAATTTTTGATATTGGAGATACTGAAGAAAACTTAAATTTTGCATTTTCTGTCCATCTCATATATTTATTTGGCATGTTTTAAATGCTTTCATAAATAGCCACGATATATTATAATATCGATATAACTAGCACTATCGACAATATTGCAAAAATGATCAAAAATCGCTAAATTTAAATATTTTTAAATATAAAATTTTCATAACCTGGAGGTCAAAGGAAGAGTGTCATTAAGCGCAGCTTTTCGCCCAATTGGAAAAATAAAAAAATGCATGATTTATATAGCTTGGAGCTAGAATGGGAACCCAAACGGTCCCATCCCCCATCATCTACTGACCTACATACCCATATCCAACTACTACAATAACAACATTCACGTGTTTTGGGCTAAACGGATCCAATTTTCCTTCCCCTACCCATCTATTATGACAAGCAGTCACAAGACCCTTAGCATCGTGAAAAGTCCCCACAGTGAACTACTGCTTGTTAGACGCATCCGTTTAACTGAAAGTGAGTCTTCTGAAGAAGATGAAAGAGAACATGAAGAAACTTCAGAAGAGGAACATGGTGAGTAAAAATCCTCTTTGTGAGACGCAAGGGGACTCATGTTAAAAAAGCACCCCAAAGGAAACGGTATCTACCACGACCACGTCTTTGTTCCTGGTTAACGCCAAGTGTAGAATTACACTGACAGTCAATAAAAGGTTTCTAGCATTTATAAAAGATTTGTTCTAATGAAAGAAATGCCGTTGAGAAAATAGTAAAAGCCCAAAGGCGGTGAACCAGGTTAATTTCCCTATCCGAGCTTCAGTTTGCGTTTGCCCGATGGAGCTTCAACTTTATTTTACCAGTTTGAGTTTCTCTTTCCAAGCTTCAGCTTGGGTTTATCTGATTGAACTTCAGTTTTAAGTTTGATGTCGATACTTCAGTCTAGTTTCGGCAGCCCGAACTTCTGCTTTTAGATTTCATGTCTGGGGTTCAGTTAGAACTTCCTTGTCAGAGGTTCAGATTTCAATTGCCTGTCAGAGGTTTAGTTTGAGTTTTCCTGGCCATGGTTTAATTACGCTCTATCAGTCCATTATTCAAGTTAAGCTTGCCTGTCTGAGACCCAGTTTGTGTTTATCTGAGCTTCAGTTTGAGTTTTCTGGAATTCCTACCTGTCACAATAGTTGGACGTGATTAGAATTATGAGGATGGGTATAGGAGGATGGATCCATTTGGCCCAAAATGAACGAAATATTGCTTGTCCGGCTCTAGAGATGTGTAAAAAGTCATTTTTCTGCCATTACTGCCTGTCATAGTAGTTGGATGTGGGTACGTAGAGCAGTGGAGTTTGGGCTTAAAACGATTGAAGCTATAAAAATCATGCATTTTTTTCCAATTGGGCCGAAAACCGCTCTTAATAACCCTCCCCCTTTGAATTTAAAAAGTCATACCTGACTTCCTGTATCTCAAAAACAGAAGATGGCGATGTATCAGAAAAAATAGCATTACTACCAATATCGTCTTATTTTTTTAAGTTCTATCGGCCCCCTTGATTTATGGTATCTTTATTTTAAAAACACAAAAATTGATTGTGCCAATCGTCAACATATTCTTATTTGAACATTATCTTAATAATTTTGGTTATTATAGGTTATAAAGAAGAGATTAAAATTCTAAATAATTTCAAACATCGCGATTAATTTTGGATATAGGAGATATTGAAGAAAACTTAAATTTGCATTTTCTGCCCAACTCATATATTTATTAGGCATGCTTTAAATACTTTCATAAACATACACGATACAATACCGCTATAACGAGTACTATCGTCAATATTACAAAAATTATCAAAAATGTTAGATTTATCACAAAAAAATCATTAAATTATATATAATTATTATAATAATATATAATTTTCATAACCTTCAGGTCAATGTAATCAGCCATAGCCGGAAAAATAATTATTTTTTTATGTATCCATTCAGCCGTCCATTAATCAATCCATTCATTCATTTATTTAAGATTTAATATTTAACAGTTCATTCTGCCATTATTTCTTACACTGTGAAAAAATTTCACCCAATTTCACTCAGTTTCACTAAATTTCAGTCAATAATGCAGCAATTTCTGTCCATACCCGAGTGAGTGAAATTTTCACTCTATTAGTATGAGTACAGTACAACTGAATGAAACTATTGCATCAGAAATGAGTGACTCAAATCCGAGTTACTGCAAACTATCAATTGAGCGACTTCTATTCTGAATATATAAAATCAATCTAGAATTGACTTTTTCTCTAATATGATTTAAATTTAACTATTATTGAGTCATTTTTTACTCAGATTTGGTTTTCAATTCACTAAATATTGATGGCAAAACTAAATCACTCGTAAATGATTAATTAGGATACACAGTGTTGAAATTAATTCACTTCGCGGGGCCTCCTCATGTCCTGGCTGAGACCCACCATCTGAGGCCCGCCCCCGCCGGCTAAGGCATGTTCTCGTGGCGATCACGCATTTTTGGAGCATCTAACGGGCCCCTATCAACAGTAGTCGAGATTACAGAAGCAATAATATGTAAGTGGTGCCATCTTCACGACGCCATTCACATTACTCGAAATTAATATACATTTAAACTCACTCAGTAATGAGGACATTTACTCTGGTTTGGGTACAAGTGCACCAAATACGAATTTACGTGAAGAATTTATTTAAGGAATACCTATATTTGATTGAAAATACTCAGTTTTAGTTTAAATATAATCAAAAATGAGTAAAATGCTCTAAATGCCCAATATTGAGTGAAAATGTACTCAATACTTTCACTCAATGGATTCACTCCGAACCTTTATTGCTTTCACGCACACCGATTTTTTTACAGTAACACATAATTTTGTATAAACATGTGTTATTCGCAGGCGTTTATTAAAAAACTTTAAATTCTATAGTATAGTGAAATAGGCAGGTGTTAAGCATGTCCCTTAATCTATTTACAGCATTAATCTAGAGGAACGACCATAACATGTGATTTATTTCGAAACTTTGCGCAACATAAAGCTGCGATATTTCTGAATAGCAAAGTGGCCAAGTTAAATTTTATTAGAGTTCTTTTAATTCCTTAATGTTTGGTGTATTTAAGGCAGTAGAAAAAACAAAGGGCATGTCTTAAATTTTGCCACTGAACGTAAATTCACTTTAATAACATACATTAAAACTTTTAGAATTTGTTCGGAGGAGTTAAGCTCTACTAATTGCATGAATTAGAGCCAGCTTACATTCATTGTAATTCTTTGTGACTCCAAAGAAACGCTCAGGCTCTCTTCTGACTTCTAAATTAATTTATAGTTTATCATGGCAGTGATAGCAACGCAGCTCGTGTTGGAATTGCCACTTACATTTTTATATGTTATTAACTAGTATCACCCCTAGAACCACTCCTTTTTTTTCTTCGTTGTTAATACAATAAACAGATGCATTTACATTCTGACGATTATTTCATTTACCTAATACTTACGTTAAAAAATGAAATCTTAAATTAAAAGTTACACAGCTGTTCCGTAAAAATATATATAAAACTAAATATTGTATAATTATTAATAGTAGTCGCGACATATTTTCAATTAGAGTAAGTCCAGGTTAGATGACCAGCACTGTAAATCGTTGAATGTAATTATGCAACACTAAAAGTAAAACAATTGAAACTTGCATTAATAGGTATGTATACAGGGTGATTCAGAACTTATCAAAATAAAAAAAATTGGATGTACAGGGGACACTTACTAATAGAATTTTGTAATGAAAAAATCAAAAAAGGCAATTCGAAAATGATTTAAAAATACATCTCTGCATGGCACTGGTCCACTGTAAAACCTTACCAATGCGACCGGCATGGCGGCAAAGTGTGATAAAAACGGACAAAAACTTCTGCAATTAAAGAAATAAATAGAATTTTGTAGTAGCACCTATTTTATATCAGCAAATTCAACTGCTTTTGTCGTTATTGTTATTATTAATTAATAAAATTAATTTACCTATGTTTTTAAATAATAAAATAATTTGACGTACTCGATATTACAACAATTTTATCCACCGACGTGTAAACACATTTGGGTCCGTCTTACCCAGTTTCTACGAACTAACACAAATGTTGTCTTGCTCCACCATAAATTAAAACGATATCCATCAACTATACACGCAAACCATTTTTGATACTAACTACTAAAAGATTATTGTAAACACCACAGATAACAGGTAAATACTATCGTAACGACGATTGTAAAATCAGATTTCACTATTCGGAGTCGCTGAGACCACGTGGCCCTCCACACGTATTCCGAATGACGCTAGAGACTACAGTTGTCCAGCTATCTAATGGTTGAATGTACTACAACTTCAATATTTTTTTTCTCGGAAACTATAAAGATTTTACATTTTTTTTTTTACTATATTGACTCAATTTCTCATGCCGCATCTATTCCCAAATTTTTTGGATAAATTGTGAATCACCCTGTATAAATTATGTGACAACAAAATTATAGAGTGACCAAACAGATACATTTCAGGTCGAGATAACTAACATAGCAGTAGATATGACCAACGTCATTTTTTAGAAATAATTTAATTCTTTATATTTATGCGGTAAAGTGTTGCCAATGAAAAAGAAAACATGACAGCTGACAGTTTGGGGTTATTAAAAAGGGAACGCTACAGTACGCATATTTTCGTAAAAAATATGGTTGAAATAGTAATAGTAATTTAACTTCACAACTGTGAAGAGATTAATTTAAAGGGACTGGATCAATTCGTCATCTTAAATACTCTGGCCGTCCTTCAACAAGTCGTTCAACACAAAACATCGAAGCAGTTCGTTAGAGTGTTGCTGAGAGTCTAGTACCATCAATGTAGTCAAGAATTGGACATTTCGAGAAGCTCTCTACAGCGTATTCTGACGAAAGATTTGCTTCTTCGTTGAATGGATTTATGGAATAACAACAAATGGATGCAGATTTTTCGAACAAAATCATCTTCAGCAATGAGACTCATTTTCATCTTGATGGCTTCATTAATCGACAAAATCGTCGTATTGGTTAAGAGTTCAGAAAGTCCATCAGTGATTGTTGACAAACAAACGCATCCACAACGCGTCACTGTTTGGTGCGGATTTTGGGCTGAAGGCATCAGCGGACCATTCTCCTTCAAAAATGCGGTTGGTGAGGCAATAACAGTTAATGGAGCTCGCTATCGCAAAATGATAATCCAGTTTTTTGTGACTAAATTACAGGATATGGATGTAGACGACATGTGGTTTCAACAAGACGGTGCCACGTGCCATGTAGCCCGAGAAATAATTCAATTACTACATGAGTATTTTCTGGTAGTGCAATTTCCCGTTTTGGTAATCAGAATTGGCCGCCCAGATCATGCGATTTAACACCGTTGGACTTTTTTCTTTGGAGTTTTTTGAAGTCTAACGTCCACGACCACCCGCGCCTTAAAAGAATGCGTATGTACCAATAAAGCTGTGGAGGCTATATGCTATTTCATACATAACCCAACACTATATGTTTTTTATCAAAATTTCTTCTTGCGCGAATTTTGGGATAACCTTTATATAGTCGACAACGACAAATTGGATTAATATTGGTTCATATCATATAACAATAACTATTTATTTTGTCCTACAATAAACTAATTGCACATTATACAGAGTGTCCCATAAGCACATGATCAAAAAGGTACTGCGACATTCTTTGGCTCAAAAAAAGACGATTTGACCTAAGTTTCATTAAGAAAAAATGTCTGGTTCCTCTGCTATTGACTGTCAAAGTTCTTGAAAAAAAATATGTTTTTTGTAATACGTATCTGGAGAACGTTACTATGGATTTTAATGAAACTTGCTGTGGACTTGTTCCTAAGTAAAACTCATGTTTTCATGAAGCAACCGCGTCCATCTGCCTTGGGCTAGTGGTAAATTCTTGAGTGTCTTGGTGCAAGAATTACCAGAACTTTTTATTTGGTAGCTGGAATTAATTCATTTTATTTTTATTGATGCATCAGTCCTTTTTCGAGATTTTCGTGCTCTTGGTAAAATCTTGTAGCATACATAGTTGTTACGCAAAAATTTTGTTTCAATTTTAGACAATCATTATCACTACTACTCAAGTACAACAACTACTCACTACAATTACTACTATCGTAGTAAGCGATGATGTCATTTTATAATAAATGAATTGTCAATCAATTCGTTTCGAATTTTATTCACCATGACGCAGAAGAAATCCCTCATGCGAGTCGTATTAACCACATTCAGGTGGAATTTCCAATAAATGTTTGGGCCGGGATCATCGGTGGCATCCTTCTGGGTCTAATGTCATGCCGCGCCGCTTGAATTGCGAAAATTATTTCAATTTTCTGACGAATACTTTTCCGGTTCTAATGGAAGATGTCCCTTTCGATCTTCGTCCTCAGATGTGGTTCATGCACGATGGTGCTCCTCCGCAGTTTAGTACAAATGTAACTACACATTGGATCGGAAGAAGAGGGAGAGATGTTCCTGTCGAATGGCCCCCCAGGTTCCCCGACTTAACGTTGTTAGATTTTTTTCTATGGGGAGCCTTGAAGAATAAAGTTTACGCTATTCCTTTGGAATCCCAGGAAGAATTATTACGAAGGATTCAAAACGAGGCGGACGTAAAACGGAAAGATAAAAAAATGTAGAGGATGGCTCAATCCAATTTCAATTGAAGGATCCAACTATGCATCCAGGAAACTGGGGGGCATATCGAACATGTCTTGTAATTCCACCATCATCTATCGTATCTATGTAACTATCATCCAGTTTCAATAAAGAGAATTATGTCTTTCCTAAGTATGTCTTTACATTTTTTGAGTGTTAACAAAAAATAAATCTAATGAAGTAAAATAATATTCAATCCGTCGCATTGCGACAGACATTATAGTTGCGACCATTTTACTTTCAATATTGATATCCTAGGTAAAAGAATTGGCAATTATTATTACAGAAAGCTGCTTCTTGTAAAAGGGCAGATTTACTCCGATTTTTTCTTTAAAATTGTTAAATCGCAACGAAACAGAAGACAATTTTTTTGTGTAAAAACTATAAAGGCTACAAGATTTTACCAAGATACTTACTACGATAGTAGTGATTGTAGTGCGTATTTGTTGTACTTGAGTAGTAGTGATAATGATTGTCAAAAATTGAAAGAAAAATTTTTGCGTAAAAACTATGAATGCTACAAGATTTTACCAAGAAAATCTCGAAAAATGACTAATCAATAAAAATAAAATAAATTAATTCCAGCGACCAAATAAAAAGTTCTGGTAATTCTTGTATCAGACACTCAAGAATTTACTACTAGCCAAAGACAGATAGACGCGGTTGCTTCATCAAAACATGAGTTTTACTTAGGCACAAGACCACAGCAAGTTTCATTAAAATCCATCGTAACATTCTTCAGATATTACAAAAATCATTTTTTTTTTTCAAGAACTTTGACAGTGAATGGCAGAGGAACCAGACATTTTTTCTTAATGGAAGTTAGGTCAAATCGTCTTCTTTTGAGCCAAAGAATATCGCAGTACCTTTTTGATCATGTGCTTACGGGACACCCTGTATACAGAGTGTTTCAGGATTAGGTATATGCAAAAATTTTAAATACGAATTGGGAATCGGAAAATAAGAAAAAAAGTTCCTATGGGCGTATGTCCGGAAACGATTCTTTAAGGAGTTACGGATCGTTAAAAATGTCGGTCAAAATCGAGTTTTAAATTTTTTTCTCAAATTTGAAAACAGATAAAATCCTGAATTTTGATACAGATGTTATACTGATCGAGGCCCATCTAACCAGTATTTTTTCGTTAAAATAATTTTATTTGGAACGGGTGAAATAAACAACACCCTGTATATTTTTCATGAAAACATTTGACTCGTTAGGATTTCAATTATTGCAATACATCTTTTAGAGGGACAGATTAATTTAGAAACTTTTTATTTCTTTTATCTTTATCATGAAATAAGTAGTTTTTGAATAAAAAAATAAAACAAAATTTTTGTTTATATTTCAACGAGTAATCTAATTGGGAACCCTGTCTAAATAATAAAAATGTAAGACGTAGCATGAAATAAGTTCAATTTATTATAATTCTTTATTACGATCAGGTAGTAGGTCTCAGTAGATATAAAAAAGATACCTGCTGACGATTAATTAATATTAATAATAATGAAAAATACTGCAACAAGTAACTGAAACATTGATTTGACCGCCATTTTTAAACGGCCGTAANCAACCATTGTGTAGAGCCTCTGGCATAATGTGCTGGACAACCGTAAGATTATTTTAACGAAAAAATACTGGTTAGATGGGCCTCGATCAGTATAACATCTGTACCAAAATTCAGGCTTTTATCTGTTTTCAAATTTGAGAAAAAAAATTAAAACTCGATTTTGACCGCCATTTTTAAACAGCCGTAACTCCTTAATGAATCGTTTCCGGACATACGTCCATAGGAACTTTTTTTCTTATTTTCCGATTCCCAATTCGTATTTAAAATTTTTGCATATAATCCTGAACCACCCTGTAGAAAATTAACTAAATTATATTAAGTTTTTGGAATATTTTTCTCTTATCAGCTACCACACCTTTTTTATGCACTTTCTATTTTTTCCAGGAAATGTAGTCGGCGGAGTAGACGTTTGCCGCAGGGATCGGCAAACCGCGGCTCGCGAGCCGCATGCGGATCTTTCAAGAGACAATTGCGGCTCTTCAAGTTCCCCTAAAAATTAAAAGTTAAAGCGGAAGGACAAGCAGCACACGAGTACACATAAAGACGTGTATAGAGTTCCGTATCCGATTTAAATTTGAAATAAAATGTAAAAACAGAAATAAAAATTTGTGGCATTTTGAAATTCATGAAATTGATATTTTTATTGCAAATGGCTCTTCCGGCTTAAAAGTTTGCAGACCTCTGCCCTAGAGTGATTTTGTCCCGTGCAGTACTTGGATCCGGCTATATTACCATAACATTAGTTTTATCAGCAACAGTTTCGAGATTTGAAGATTCATTAAAATATTCTGATTGCGTAGGTATTCAATTTTTCTTTTCTGAACACTCATAGAACAGTGAGAATTGATTTAAATCACTTTATTCTTATCCAGTTACAGTCCGTACGATATTGGTTGAGATAGCATTCCAAGAAGACCCCTGCGTCAGTTTCTTGGAATTAACCGCTTTCGACAACCGAGGTAGAAAGACATTGGCGACATGGCGTTCACCGTAGGAACTTGCACTGCATACTGCGTTTTGTAGTTTGCAGGCGTATTTCTTAGTAAGTTTATTGGTCTGTTTATTTTCGGTGTAATTTCTCATTAAAATAAATGGAGTTGAAAAATAAAAGAATGGAGTTTAATTCCCAGTCGAAGAGTATCATATTTAACGTGTATAATTATTTTAAGACAATTTTTCCAAATGAAAATTTCAAGGCACGCCCCTGCTGTTACAGTAGTTCTAATAACAAAACTTTATGGGCTTATTCTTTTCTTGGAATTCTATCTCAAGAAATATGTACCCTTGAAGAATGGCCCATTAGTTACAGAACACCCTATATATTCTAGAATTTGCAGTAATTGAAGCACATAAGAGACTATTTATTTTCATATTAAATGTTACGTTTTATAAATATACACCACGAGATTTTAGCTAAGAAGCTCGCGTTGTCTCTCAAACAATGTAGACGTCGATTGAAAAAGATAAATTACAAAGAATGAATTCCTAAAGATTTTTTGCGGGCTTGGCTCTCTTTAGGGTCCATTCTAATTTACTTCCCCGTCATGATTACCACTCATTGCTACCCAAGTCCCTACGCAGCAATCCCATAAAAGACACGAACATAAAATCCGAGGCAACCGAAGCGGCAGACTACTAGCAGGATTGTGACACCCCAAACAGCTTGTTAATATTCGAAAAGCAGTGAAGGGCATAGTACAACACGCCATGGCCATTGTTCCTGTCAATAGAACACTCCACAGAAATCTGCCGCTCCTATAGATTTCAACACGAAGGAGGGATTCGCTTCGAAACAAACGCAACCGAGACTGCACTATAAGCTATTTTTGGTAAACTCCCTCGCGTAGTGCATTAGCTATAATTTTTACGAAACCCTATTCTCATGAAACGATTTAAACATTTACTGACCATGCTTTACAGCACAAACTTGTTTCCGTAACTGTACCCTTTTTGGAATACCTTAAAGCCATTTTTAGATATTTACTTGTTTATAAACACTTATCAAAATGATTTTTGTGACTGATTTGCAGGATTCCTAACAGTTATCAGTGATTGAACTATTTTCAAGCTAATTGCTACCTACATCTTTGGTTAAAACTTGACATTTCAAAAAACATTTCGCTCCCATCTTGAAAAGAAACTCTGAAACTGGACGTTGAGTCCGCTGGCCAGTATTAAAATTTTTGTTCTGTGCACATGTCCATATCGACTCGATGAGCAGTTTGAAATCAATGGCCTAGTACTGGACGGACTTTTTACGGATGAGTCTTGACCAAAATCTCTCTCACTAAAATTGTTGTATTATTTAAGTCCATTAAGTGCTTTATCTATGTCTGGCATGTGCTCAACAGTTACTAATTGATCTAGTTATTATTTTCTAAATGAAACTTGTGTTCAATTAACATGTATCCATTTTCGTCCAATATACATATTACTTTGCCCACATGTACACCCTTGCTCACCAATGATGGGTGCATCGTTCTTGTAGATCATCTTCCATAGACAGATATCGCATTAGGACGCCAAATGGAAAGCTCTTTGGCATCCTACGATACACACAGCCCCACAAAATAAAAAAAGTGGGAGGTCCGAAAGACAAGACCATGGTAGCTATATGTTTTTGGACTCGTGGAATCCGAATCCGGTGTCCATTTGACCCGATTAGCTCTAGTTGAATGTCAGTTCAAGGTAGAGAATCAATTGCCAACAAAATAAATCTACATATCTATACGTTGTGGAGGTCAGTGAATCCGAACCCGGCGTCCGTTTGACCCGATCAGGTCCGCGTTAAAGTCAGTTCAAGGTTAAATGTAGAGAATCAATTCCTAACAAAATAAACCAATGTCTCTATACATTTTTGGGATCGCTGAATCCAAATTCGGGGTTCGTTTGATCCGATTAGCTCTTGTTGAAGGTCAGTTCAAAGTCAAATTTATAGAATCAATTGCCAGCAAAGTAAATCCATATATCTATATGTTTTTAGGGTTGCTGCATTCGAATCTGGTTTCCGTTTGACACAATTATATTTGGGTTAAGGGCAGTTCAAGGTCAAATGTAGGGAATCAATGTAAACCAATATTACTGCTGGGCGTTAAAACGAGATTTACCATTCATATCGAGAAAACGTAAAAATAATCCATTTCGTATATTTTTTGACAATAAAATAGTTCAATACCACAAAAATGAGTATTAGTCTTCCATAATAGTGAAATTAGTGATTTCATGTGATTCATCAAGGCAAAAAACCTCTTATCATGATAATATGTTCTCAATCGACACATGGACTCATTCTGTAAATTAATGTACAAGCAGCATTAACTGACGCATTGGTTTAAAGCTTACTTAATTAAATTTGATTTAATACTAGAATTTTGTGAAGCAATTATCTCGAGAGTTAAGGCTTTCTTTCTTTAATCTTATTTGTTACTCAAATTTTAATACGCACAACTGCTTAACTTGAGTGTTTACAGTTTAGAACTTGAGAGTATTTAGCAGACCTGATCTGGTCAAACGGACCCCGAACGGAAAATTCGGATTCTGTGACCCCAAAAACGTATTGATATATTAGTTTACGTTGTTGGTAATTCGACATTCGACATTAACCCAGATATGATTGGTCCAAACGGACACCGGATTCAGATTCAGCAACCCTAAAAACATACAGATATATGGGTTTACTTTGTAAGCAATTGGTTCTATACATTTGGCCTGGAACCTTCAACCAGAGCTAATTGAGTCAAACGGACCCCGAAATCGGATTCAGCGACCCCAAAAATGTATGAATACATTGCTGCCAATTGATTCCCTACATTTGACCTTGAACTGACAACCCAGTAGCGTTAGGTTAAGCACTGTTGTCACGTTGTGATGAAACTCCCCAATATTCGCTGTATTTTAAAAACTGTTAATCTTACGCCCCTGTAATATACAATTTGTTTGTTCATTTATGATTTCTATTCTATCTCATGCTGAAGTAATGGCAGTCAAACTTCTTACACCCTGTATTCACAATATTTTTTTCATGAATCTGTAAATAAAAGTAGTCTATTAATGATTTTTCTACTTATAAAATCGCTTTGAACAACTCACTTTGATACCTACACTTTAGTTTTACAACAAATAAGTCGCAGTCCCCAAGTACCATTTTAACATTCAAAAATGTTTTTCCATTACACCTATTTACATCTATCCTGAGGCAATACCAAAAGTAAATAGTTTCCGAACAAGTAAATAGTTCTATAAAAAAGGTTTCCTTATACAAGGTGCTAAAGAATAACGTTTTAAAAATTTGGGATATTGTAGAGGATGAATTTCCGAACATTTTGCAATAAGTAACCTATAGTCGGAAATGTAAAATAAACTATCGCACTTTCTACGAACTTGTTAGGCTAATTCACATTCTCTATATAGGTAAAATATTCCGAATTTCATCATCTACAATCTCCAAAATTTTTAAAACGTCATTTTGTAACACCCTGTATTACGTAAGTAAAATGTGTTCATTATACCAACAAACATTTTATGGACGGATGAAAATTGGTACATGAGTACAAAATTGAAAAAGGAAAATTAACACTTCGATGTTTTTCCAAATTAAGAAAAGACCTATTATGTTCGCATTAAAAAAATTTAAAATTTGACAGGTACAGAAAATTGCAGGATTACTTATGTGTATATCATTGCGCATTATTTTGTAAATAAATATAACTAGCAGACAATTTTGTAAAAAATTATTTATGGAAAAATTTTCATATCGTGCTTACATTACTATCTCTTTTTACAGACATAAAACATTTTATAAAAATAGCTTTAAACTGGAAATATCAGTTAATGCTCTAATTACCTACTCGGCTTAGTGTGTGACTCGGTGAAAGAACTAATTTTGAAAGTGACGCCACTTTACTGTCTTAACGGCGGAATATGAAATCAATACCCATTAAAAACAAAGGCAAAAAGTAAATATACTAGATAAACTAGGTCAACCAGTTACTACATCTTGGTTTAATTACCATGTTGTTCAGAGAAATCTTAGTTATTTATTACTTGTCAGCAATATATTAAAATTTTCTGCTCTATTATCATTTTCCCCTTTCGATGCAGGTACCTGACGTAGCCTAGTTTAAAATTTGAAATAAACAGGGAAATGAATTTTATTTAAAATACAATCTAGAATTGAAATGTTTAAATAATTAATAGAAAAATATATACCGATATGTTTACATTCTAAAATAATGCAATCATTCACAGTACATCCTAATTATTCTTCTTGCTTTCACTTTGTTTCCACATTTTGTTTGGGATTGTTTCATCAGACAACTTCCCTTCTCGTTACAAACATTAAAAGAAAAACATTATATAAATTAAAATTAAGGAAATTAATATTATCATTTGCTATAAGATATAACTATAGTCACTAAATTATTCGTCGAATTATTTTTGCACACTCCTATAAGTTACTAGAACTATATCATATTTAAATTTTTTATTAGCCTGTTGTCGTCGAGTAACAAAAGAAGTTCAAACTCCGATAAAAAATATATAATTGTGTACTAGTTTCTGCGATCTGAACAAAAATTACTTTTAGTCCATACAAATGTCTGAATTGTTAACACGTTTCGCAGACATTCATTATTGTAAGTCATTACTACAGGTTAAAATACGAATGCCAATTCAGATTGTTGCATACATTGTCTGCAAGATAACAATGGAAATGTACCGTGAAGTTGTATTATTTCTAACTTGAACCTTGAATTCCGCTGGCTACGATTTATTGGATGGGGATGAGAACACATCTTGACACAGATGATATCTGCAGAAATTAATGCCACTCATATCTACCATTAAAATACGAATTGCTATATCGAAACATGTTGCTCTAATAAAACTACAAACTCATCACGATTTTGCGACGCTGGAAACTGTGAATTATTTTTAATAATTGTTCATACTTCACATTTATATCATATAGATACGAAGACTTGGAATTTTTTTGAATTAAACAATAAATTTGCTAATCACGAATTATGGGGTCACAAACAAATTTAGACATAATAAAAAAGTAGCACTAAAATTTCAAAGGCAGTATCTGGGTACTGTTTTATATCTTTTATTTAAAAAATAAATTCAAAGAAAAAGTAAATGGACACAAAAAAATTTTTTGTTTAAAAATATTTCTATTTTCCAGAAATTTAGATTCAACATAATACAGTGCTTTTCAAATCACATGTTTCGACTACACAATTGAAAGTATAATCTGCCTAGTCCGATAAAATTATTTTCTTAATTTGTACATACATCAAAGGACAAGAAGGATGCATATAATAAGTGCTATAAATTAATGCAGATTTATCGTTTTGATTAGATTTGTAAGTAGTTCTTATTTTTTAATTAAATTCATAAAATGGTATTTCACTTTGAATTAATCCAATTGCTAAAAGAATATATTCTTAATACACATTTTATTAATAATGAGTCAAACATTACTCATCTGTCATGTAGAATTGTTGTTATTTGGATAACTATTTGTTACTTACTGTTTACTGGGTATTAGCGTGGTGTAATTCAATAATATAATAGTTGAGGTATGTAGCCCATAGAGTAATTCTTTCCCGCAATCTCAGCAGTTATCACTCTTGTCTGTGAGGGTGGATATCTTTCGCATACCTAGTGTAACACTTGTTAAGTATTGTAATAATAGGAATCAATATATATTTAATTTTGTAATGAAAACTATCGTGGTTGCTTTGAATCAAACCTCAGCTGTTCACACGGAATGCCCCAGCCAAGTGTTTATTTGCTCTTGAGATGTAATTTATGAGTACCAAAATGTAGCCCGGAATGCCGAAACTAAGAGAGGGTGTTCTTTGTGACAGTGGTGCTTGGCAAGCGCCCGAATAAGGTTGATTTTTATATGTGTGTGCTAGCTTGAATACATTTATTTAATGAATTGTGAATTTGTGAGTTTATGTTTATGAAAACGCCAGGGCGCGCCACGTGTTCCCGCTCTTAATGGCTGTGGTTCCTTCGAAGTGTGCCTTGTAAGTTCTACGGGCTCTTACCTGAGTTTCGATTGACACATACTAGGTGGTGTTGAGGTAGGTGGCATAATAATATGACTCACACACCCGGTACTTGGAATGCTAACTAGTTGGCGTCCAGGGGAGTCTCGACTTATTTCAGGTGACACTAACTATTGTTGTTGAAGAAAGAATGATCCATGATTGCTAATTAATATAATGGAAAGGTATGGAAGGATATATCTTAAATCCTAAATTTAGGGGGAGTGTAACCCCCCAGTGAATTACCTATTTATTTGTTTTTTATTGACAGAACAGTAACTTTGATATTTGTTTCATACACCCTCTTAATTTCGGGCGAATGATCCGGTTGCTGTCGAGATAAACTGATTTGTGATGACTCACGTATAAAAGGTAACAATACCAACAATAACATTTATTTTACACTAGATTTCTTGTATCGAAAAATATTGTTTGATTTCATTTGATAAAATTTTTTTAAATTATTTATTTTGGATTTGTTTGCTTAATACATTTAAAACGGTGTTAAAAAGTGACTAGTTATATTACAAATTGATAGATCCAGACTCCAAAGTTTGCAATATTCGTGTGTACGTTTTGCTTGTGGTATCAGGAAACTTGATTACATCCCTAAGTCCCAAGTACAGAGATGCTGGGTGGTTAAAAATTGTTGATATGTTCAACTAGCTCTTCGTATGCTTTACATATAAAATACACAACACCAGTATATGTACTATTTAGAGAATAAAACTAATTAAACTTGGTAATATAAACAATAATAAATCTTCACCTATTGCATTAGTTAATTTTAAGAAAAAGTTGGAGACTTACATCTTTAAATATATTATTAACTTGTAATTAAAATGGACCAACATACCTATCATTTGTGTTATGAGCAGCAATGTGCTATTAATATTTTATATAGTCAGGGAACTTGGATGTAAATACATTTATTGATATGTATGAGGTCTATTCAGAAAATAACCGAACTTCGTTTTTTTTTAAATTTTATTATTAATTTTATATATTATTGGTCCTTGTCTCCTTCAATGCATTTCCCATATTCACATACTTTTTCCAGCGGTGGTTCCATTTCTCCAAGCAATCCAGGATAGCTTCATTTAAAATGGCCTTTAAAGACCGTCACGAATTTGCTTTGGTCTCATCAATAGTCTGAAAACGGCATCCTTTCAGCAGTTGTGGATTGTGGATTTTAATTTCGGAAATAAGAAAAAGTCGCAAGGAGCCAGGTCTGGTGAGGTAAGGAGGGTGAGGGAGGACAGTAATCTGATTTTTTGGCACAAAACTGACGAATTGACAAAACTGAGTGTGAGGACGCATTGTCATAGTGCAAGAACCATGAGTTGTCTCGGCACAACTCTGTTCTCTTTTTTGCAGATTTGTTTTTTTTTTTGAACCACTAATTTCTTAACAGTATCACTGAGTAACGTTAATGTAATTTAAAAAAATTATAAAATTGTTTAATTCAGTTCGAGATAGCTGGCGAAGAACTGATTTGTTCCACATTTTTGTAACAGTTCTTTTTTCCTACATTTTCAATTTCCAATAGGGATAATTTCCTTCTTAAATATGATGGAAGCGCCATTGTATTAGTGTTCACAAATCATATTGCCACATTCTAATGAGTAACAATGATAATTAAAATTAAAAAAAATTAGATACCAAAATATTATGTTCGAAACCGATCCATGATCCAATTTGATTATATAAATATACGTGTTTATTAAAAAATAAAATATTTGTATATTTATTTTAAAATTCGTTTATTTCCCATCGTAAAACCTGAAGGTACGCTCCTGTCCTCGTTGCGAGCTTATCCATCACCAGAAGCGTAATATATGCTTTAAAGACAGTCGTCCACAAGATTTTCTTTTTTTGTTCACTAAACGAGGAACAAATTTTGCTGCAACTTGATGCATGTTCAATTTTTCAAACAAATTTCAAGGCATGACTCAATTGAGATGCTAACCTCTTCTGCAATTTCTGTCAATCGACGATTTGCATGCACCAGATCTTTGTCTTTCTAAACGTGGGAGTCATCAGTTGAAGTCGAAAGCCTTCCTGATCGAAGATCATCTTCAGTTGACTGACGACCACTTTTAAATCATGAAAACAAACCATTTGTAACAATGCGTACGACCCAGATGATCATCGTGAGTTTGTTTGAAAAGTTGAAACGTTTCCTCAGTTTCAGGCAAAATTTTACTTTGCATCGTTATTCCAGAAAATTTCATTTTAAAAATGGTCACTAAGACTTAAACGCGTTGCACACAAATGACAATATCACGAAAATTAAATGAAATATCAACAATGAAATGCTACCAAGCGCATATCGCTAAATATCTCCATTAGCAAGTAATTCAAAAAGATCGGTGATTTACTGAACAGACCTCGTAATATACTTACGTTTAAGTTGAAAACCTTTCATTCCAGTCATCGTTTTATTTCAATGTATATGTGGTTATGTTTGTTATCAACTTTGTTAATGGAATGAATAAAGACGATTACATTTTATTAATGCTAGGTTTAGATTTATCAAATGCACAAGTGATACCATTATAATAAAAATGCACTCCTACCCATAAAACATTCATCTCAATGAGCTGAGTAGTACGAGAAAAAATTTACTTATTTTATGATTCGAAGGTGGTTTTCTTGATATATAGCCTCCTTGTAAATTCCCCCGTCTGATTACAATACGTCAGCCTCAATATAAAATCTGGCCCTAAATCATACCAAGCAAACATTACAAAAACCCATGCTTGTTATAAGTGCTGAGAGCTCTTCAAATATTTTTAACAATCCACAAATATACCTTGCGCTGAAACAGACGATTGTAAGAAATTCGTAAATCCTTCTTATACTCCCGTTCTCGGAAAGAGGTTTCGCCTTCATGTATCCATAGAGATTTATTGGATAATTGCTAATGTACATACGTGCTTTATTTTTTTATGCAAATACATCAATTGTTTCCTTAGTAAGTAAGAATAATCTAAGTACAAGATATAATTACTTTATGACAACAATGTAAATGATAGCTTTCCTGGTTCATAAGAATAATAATTAAGATCCAATAAAATGTGATTGAATAATTTTTTTGTCAATCAATAACTAACTTTTATTACGTATAACATTTTATTGCAGATTAAAAAAAGAGAAATTTATATTTTAGTAAGTACCAAGCATCCATGAGTAGTCTTTATACTAGTTTCCTTTTTCTTTTGGGTTTAACAAAAGGTGGATGGAAAAATGTGCGAAAACGAATTTAAAAAAACAAAAATTCAGTGTCAGAGGCAGTTGCTAAGTTATCGTCTTAAAAATAGTGGATAATTCTATGAAAAAATATATATGAAAGCACAAAGAATATCGCTGTCAAATAATGAGATTAAATAATATGTTGTTGTAGCGATCTATACATCCACCACACCATCAACTCATCTCACATCACCTTACCCCACATCACATCACCGATGTATGGGGTATACAGTATATGTAAAGAAACTACACAGTTTATTGATGATTGCCATTTCTAAATTAAGTTGCAATTTTATGCTGCAGCAATGTTTAAACCACTTTATTATAAATTAATTGAATTAATTAAAAATGTGCATCTACTTGACGAATCTTATTAGGAACATCTTTCTCAATGGCATAACAAAAAAAATGAACATCAATCTAAATTTATTACAAATTGTTTCTTTTGAAGCCTTTTTAAATAAATTTATTATTTTAAAACTTTTTTATCACTTGAAATAACTTTTACAATTAGTAATATGAGGAGATTCACCACAGGTGTCAAAAAATTTGGAGGAAAATATTTCATCAAAGATATTTCAAATTTGCCATATATACAAGGTGTCCAATTATTAACTAGTTAAATTTATAAGTTGTTGTAACTGAAAAAAATAATATAATATTTTTGACAATAGTTCAGAAACAAGTGATTCTTTTTGGTTATATATAGAACTGCATTTATCAATCAAAAAAAAAATACTCAATGGCGTAGGTACATTCCATTGAATAGAATATAGGGTGATGTGACATCACATCACCCCACCCCACTTTACCTCGACCCACATCACTTCACCTCACCCCGCACCTCATTACATCACATGTGACCTACATCACTTCACATCACCTCACATCACATCACCAGTCATGGTTATCATTGTCATGTCAGTGATGTACAGTGAGGTGAGGTAAAGTGGGGTGGGTAATGTGATGTGAGGAGAGGTGAGGTGTCACCTCACATCACATCACATCATCTCACCCCACATCACATGACATCACCGATGTATGGTGAGGTGGGGTGATGTGATGTGAGGTGATGTAAACTGAGGCAATTGATGTGATGTGAGGTGATGTGATGTGAGGTGATGTGAGTTGAGGTAACGTGATGTAATATGATGTGAAGTAATGTGATGTGAGGTGATGTGATGTAATGTGTGGAGTGTACATCTGGCACACACGGAACTATAGATCGTTTGTGATGATCGCTTGTCAGTTACCCTCACTCCGACCTGGTCTACAATTTTGGATACTACCATTCGTCGATCGTCTTCGAGAATGTCTCGAACTGTTTTGGTCTGTAATGCTGGTTCAAGGACGGCGATTTTCTGATGTTTCACCCATTCTCATCCTTCTCTGAACTCTTTTCCTAGCAAATCGTTCACAATCCCCCGATCTGTGCAGACAATTTCCGGATAATTTCCGTCGGTTCCTTCACAAACAAAAAGTGTTATAATTATGCGTTATGCAGTTGCTCCGACATCGTGAGCCTAACTAACGAATTGGTTAGAAGTGTGGAATTGCCGACTCTCCCCATTCACAATGCATACTAGAGGCGCAAGCCCAGTCCTATCAAAAGTAGACACTTAGGAAAAAAATCTCATTTATATTTTATTTACGCTCATAACTCAGAAACTTTTTTTTAATTTTAGAGAGGGCAAGTGATCGCTAATAACACAGTACCTTTCATCGCACTACAAAGATCCCCTTCTTTATTATTATCCTTTCGGAAAAAGTTTATATTAAAAGATACCCTTATTTTTCGATGTACCAGAAAATCCAAAAAATATCAATAGACAATTTTGAACAACCCTGTATACTTCATAAAGTTTTATTATTTGCTGATGTTTTTTGAAATACACATTATACTCCAAGTGAAATAGATCATAAAACCTGAAAACTTGAAAAAATATTAGTAGACATTTTATTGCACTTTATGACGGAGAAGGGTATGTAGAATGATAATATCAAAAAAGTAACTCGAAAGAAGTGACGCTAAGTTGGCAAATTGCAAATAAGTGGCAAATGTATCTGTTTTTAAATTTGTTTTTCTGCACACGAAAATCTAGACGACCAGTCGGAATATTATATGTTGTAGGCAATTAAATTACCTACAATTTAAAGTATCTAGAGTCATTTTCACTAATGTGTTAACAGTAAAATAAAGTTCGAACGCGGAATTATCAGTTTTCGAAAATTG
Organism: Anoplophora glabripennis; assembly: GCF_000390285.2. Lineage (NCBI taxonomy): Eukaryota > Metazoa > Arthropoda > Insecta > Coleoptera > Cerambycidae > Anoplophora > Anoplophora glabripennis. Next base: position 280,108 of record NW_019416565.1, read on the forward strand.
CGCATTATTATTGGAAAAACGCGATGAATGTTGATGAAATGTATCGAAAAGATGATCAATCCAATCACCAACATGTGTGCCAAACGTCAATTCAATTGACCGTGAAATTGTTGCTCCAGCTATTTGTTAATTAATTCGTTTATTTTCTAGCAACTAATTGTTTAATTACAAACCTTAATTTTAGAAGTTAATAGGTTCTAATTGATTCAAAGAAACCTATCGAAAAAGAAAAATTTCAATACGTTGAAATTAAGTTGCCTTTTACAACTAACAAAGTAGACTGTCACAGGGTCAGGCAAAATCCGCTAGAGAATTCGCTCTTTTTGCGTTAAATAGAGCTTCTTTTTACGGAGATTTAAAAAAAAAAAAGAGAGATTACGTACGCTTCTTACTTTGTTGATATTATTATTCTACATACTCTTTCCCGTCATAAAGTGCAATAAAATGTCTACTAATAATTACTTCTCGTTCAAACTCTAATCCGACTGGAGTATTAGTGTTATATGAGAATTCAATTAACCTTACTATTATAATTCATATAGCTAACGAAAGAGTCAACTTTTAATACCACAATTTTAACCCCTTTCAAATTAATTAAAGGTTGACCCACTTAACGAATACATTTCTGTTTAAAACTTCAAAAGGCCAAACCTTTATACATAGACTATTAAACATTTCGAACTATAACACATTAGAACATTTCCGGCAAAAATCAATATGGGCGCAAACGGTTCTGCTAGGGTCACTAATGCGACACGAGGAGATTAGTCAATGCCCCGTGCACAGTCACGGCCCTCACCGTGATCCTTCATTTTTATTAACGACTCAACTGCGACCTCTTGAATCCATCATCAGCAGGATGTTGAGAGAATTATGCTACACTAATTGGACACCGATTTCCTGTGCGATAATGCGTTTCTGGAGAGTTCTAAATAAAAATGAGAAAAATGGCGCACGATCGTAATAAAAATCAACTACTTGAAATGGTGTGGCAATTATTCGCTGAGATGGAAAATCTTAAACATCATTGCTGTCCAGAATTTTTAAAATCAATTAAAAGCAGCGTGTCCTTAAAACAATGAGGTAACAAGTAATTTTAATTTATTATAGGCACCTTCTATTAATCATTCATATTACAATTGCGAAAGGGAGAAATAAGAGGGATATTTTGTTTACTAATATTATTACAACATATCATTTTAGACATCCTCTGAAACGAAACAAAACGAAATTTACCATAAATGTAATAAAATTGTTTGTTATTTATGTAATAATTAAAATATGTTGTTGGCCAAATGAACATAAAATAGCAATTTTCTATACATTATATACAAATTATTATAATTTTTTACCTTTAGCAGAAAACTTTTTTAGGGACGCTTATGAAACTCATAAAATTTTATTGCTAAGCGTTTTTATACATATTCAACTGACTTCGGAAAGACTATACCATTATAGTATAGGGTTATATCCAAGGAATAGTAGGCGTTAGATTAATGTAGGTACTCTAAGGTTTTTGGTTTCCCCATACAAGCTTTTAAAAAAATAATTATTATTAACTACACGTAATCTTAAATAAGTATTTATTCATATTTTAGAAAATGGTTTACCTAAAATTTATGTAAAGAAATTTAAAGGGCTTAAATAAAAGAAAATGCGTATCATAAATAATATTGGAGGGGGTATATGTTAATCTTATATGGGGAATGGTTTCATTCTCATGCAGGGTAATGCTCGTCCTCATAGCGCAAGACGTACGAGAAATTTTCTTCACGTCAACAACGTGGTAACTTTCAACCATCCACTTATGAGTCCCGACTTGAACCCCATTGTTTGGGACTTATTCGGACTGCGACAAGACTATCCGCAACTGCAAAATCAAAAAAAAAAAAAGAATTTACAACAAAATTAACTAATTAGTTTTACTTAAATATGACTATTTATAATTTTAAAATATGTCAAGTAAATTAAAAAAATTAATTTTTGATAGATAAATTCATATTCCCTTTTATTTAAGAAATACTACTTTTTTATCAAATGTTACATAAAAAAATTTACAATTAAATTCTTCCAAAAATATGGTTCCTTAAATGTGAACCAAAGGGTGTCCCAAAATTTACGGAAGAAAACAGGTTTTTAATTAAAAATTGTTATTTTTTTATTGATTATACAGTATGAAGTTATGGAATAGTATATCGGGTAAATGGCCTCCACGGTTGTGCCGGCACATAAGTACGCACTTTTTTGTCGAAATTTTCCATGACCGTTTTACATAAATGCAGCTGAATTTCATTGATACAGAGCTCAATTTCCTCCTTCAACGCGTGGGTAGTCGTAGGCTTGTTGGTATAAACCTCAGACTTCAAAAAAAAAACAAAGAAAAAAGGTTCAACAGGGTTAAATTAGTTTTGTTTGTAGACTTCCGTGGCTGTCGTTAATGGTTTAATCATTTCTGGGCTGGTTGCCACGTCTTCTGAAACTGGAGATCTACTGATCCTGTCACTATTTATATTTGGTGTGATAAAAATCTTCTCGCTCGCACCATCATGTTCACTCAGATCCACTGTGTGTCCCGTGTCCGCCCTATGCTCTACTACTGCCGATTTTTGCCAGTTGTTATTTTTGAGGTGATTTTTGTGTTCCTTTAACCTCGTGTTGATGTGCCTTCCTGTTTGTCTTATGTAGACCGTTTCGCAAGAGCAAGGAATACTGTACACACCGGGGCCCTGGAGCTGGTCGTTGTTGTAGGTCTTTGGAAACGCTGCCGCCACCTTCATTACAGTGCTGAGTTAGCACAGTGGTGAGAGAGAGAAGATTTTGGCCCCGACTATACAGAGAAGCATTAGAAATTTACAAAAATCCGAACTATTTCAACAGGGACGGTGGCGTGGATCTGCCAGGTATATGGAAGAGAGTCATCCGTGAAAGCAACCCACTGGAACGTCAACAACGCGTACGAGTCACCCACCGGAACGTCATGGATCAGTGACCACATCAAATATAAATAATGACAGGATTAGTAGATCTCCAGTTTCAGAGTAACTTCTGAAGAAGAGATATGTCTCTCGAAACGTCAAGAGTTGTAAATCGACGACGTGGCAACCAGCCCGGAAATCATTCAACTAAGTGTTAAATTACATGATCTGGGCGGCCAATTCTAATCACCAAAACGGGAAATTACACGACCGGAAACTGACTCATGCACTAATTGAATTGTTTCTCGGGCTGGGCTGTATGGAATATGGCACCGTCTTGTTTAAACCACATATCGTCTACATCTATATCTTGCAATTTAGGCACAAAAAACTGGATTATCATGTCGCGATAGCGAGCAACATTAACTGTTATTACTGGTCCGATGATGCCTCTAGCAAAAAATCCGCACCAAACAGTGACACGTTGTGGATGCATTTGTTTCTCAACAATCACTGAACTCCAAATGCGACAATTTTTGTCGACTAACGAAGCCATCAAAATAAAAAAATTTACATAATCGTTGAAGGTGATTTTGTTCGGAAAACCAGCATCTCCTTATTGTTGTTCCATAACAAATTCAACGAATTCTCTTCACTCTCGGTGGTGAGTAGACTTCAGTTCTTGAGTCAATTGAACTTTGTAAGCATGAAGATGCAAATCGCTATAGAAAGCTTCTGGAAATGTCCAATTCTTAACCACGGTGCCGAATTGATGTCCATGGACTCTCAGCAATCTTTGCATAGTTACAGAGTGCTGTGTTCTGTTTCACGTTAATAAAAATGTTTATAAGCTATTATAAGTTATTGACTTATTGTTTAAATAACCCATTTCTTATTGAAAATGTATCATCTGCTTCTTAAAATATGTGAATCAATAATAAAGAAACAAAATATATTAAAGTCAAAATAGGTTAACATTCAAATAAGATTTAATATAAAACTTTGAACTTATTATTAGTTACTTTTCACACTTTCACACTATTGTATATTCTAGGCAACATCCAAAACTAGGATTGGTTCATTGCAAACGATATTTGTTAGGTCCAAATAGATACCTTTTTGAGTGTCTCACAGTCTCACCAAATAAGCCACCCTATACACATAATGCCTTCTTATGCTAAACTTCATATGAAAATTATAAAAATGAAAACAACTGAAATGGATATAGCAGCTCGGAACGAGGTCTATAAAATGATATTGAATGCAAACAATGTAAATGATGTGACGGAAACTTTTGTAAACAAGAATAAACAATTTAGATTTAATGCTTACCTTTAGATGCAGCACAAATAAAGTATTTTCCAGAGGAAACATTAAACCAAAACCTGAGTTGATTATACCACTAGAAAAGTTATAGAATAGAAAACAATGGAGTCGCTAACTAAAACAGATGACCTTACGTGGCAGACATTGAATTTAAAGAGTAGACATAAGTGTCCAAACTTAGAAGAGTGCATTATAGATAGGTAAGAAGAGTTTGGAAGTTTTGAGGCACCAGTACGACCTAGTTGTCTGATTTATCTAACTCCTGTCACCTTTGCTGGCTCACCGGAACTGCAAGTCGGACTGGACTATGTCGAATAATGCACAAGCGGAAACTTCCATGCAAAAACCGCTAACAAACAACAGCACGGTATTGACAGCGAATAAACAAGTTAAAAATAACATGTTTGTGAATAGAATATATTAATGCTATTAAAAGGTTGATCATACGATTATTTATTTAAAAAAATCTTTAATTCCATATTCAATTTTTAATCATGTCCTGACATTTTTTATTTGTTTATTTATTTCATACATTTATTTTGAATATGAAACTAGGAGTAAAAAAATAAAAACTAAATAAATCATTGAACAAAATAATGAAGAAATACAGGGTGGTCCGAATTTTATGCAGGAAACTTCGAGGGCAGATAGATCTCTTTAAAATAATATTTGTTTGCCTTATAAACATTGGTCTGCAGCAGCCCCGTTTTAGAGATACAGGGTGATGAAGTTGTTAAAAAAAATTGATTTTTTGTTTATATCTCCGAAATCTATTAACCGATATCAATAAAATTTAGTACAAATAATGTATGATAGTAGGCTGTACATTCCCTAAAATATGAGCTTTAAAGATTCAACCAGTGGTGTACAACTGGACAGGGGTCGCCCCTTTTTTACAAAAAGCCACTGCATTTTTTACAAGTCATTATAACTGATTTATATTCTAACGCATAAAATACGTAAAAAGGTGACTTTAATTTTTTCCCTAAGATTCGCCGTTCTCAAGTTATTCATACCAATAAAATCCCCTTGTGGTAGACACTTCTAACCATAATATTACAAGAATATTTATGTTTATGCTTAAAAGTAAGTGCAATTTGTAAGCACATCAACAAAATTATTTACACCTTTCTACACCACCTGTGAGGTAGTATTCCTGGTGTGTTTTAGTTTTCCCTGGAGATCTAATACTCTTTACAAATAAGAACAATTTAAATTAAAATAATAATAAAAATATATTTGTCAAGCAACAGCAACTAAACAAGAAACAAAATTAACATTACGTATTTACAACATTTGTTCAAAATGCGAACCACCCACATCGATACATTTCTGACATCTTCTATTAATGGAATTAATTGAAGCTAATATAATGTGGTGGATTTCTTTTAATTCATTCTATTCGTTGCAGTAGTTGTGGCCTTGTATCTGTTGGAGTAGAATAAACTTTACTTTTCAGATAACCCCAAAATAGAAGTCCAGGGGGTTTATATATGGCAATCTGGCTGGCCAAGACACGAGACCCTCTGCATGACATTGGCATTTGGTTTTCTACCTATCCATCGACCCATATAATTTTCATTAAGCCTTTCTTATATTATTCTCCCAGAATACGCAGGAGCGCCATCCATTGTATCCAGCTATTCAATAATTCAAATAAATGGTTTTCTAGAAAGTTTAGAAATGACGGAATTTAGACGGACCGGCAAGAAGAAAGGTCCACAAACACGTTCACAGAAAATTCGTGTTGAAAAGATCTTGTCCAAATTTCATTAGAATTTTCTTGTGACTAAATAGGTTTGCAGATTGTGAAAATTCGCTACCAAAGGCGAGGGCTTTAGCAAATGTACATTTATTATTATTTTAATTTAAGTTGTTCTTAATTGTAAAGATAGTGGGTTAGGCTTCCAGATTAAATACAAGGGGATTGTTTTAGTATGAATAACTTGAAAAAGGCGAATCTTAGGGAAAAAATTCAAGTTACCTCTTTTACGTATTTTGTGCATTAGAATATAAATTCGTTACAATAAGTGGCGTAGGTTTTTTTTTATAAAGAAGGAGTTGACCCCTGCCTAGTTGTACACCACTGGTTTAGAGCTCATATTTTAAGCAATGCAAGGCCTACTATCTTATATTATATGTACCAAATTTTATTGAGATCTATTAATAGGTTCCTGAGGTATAAACAAAAAAATTTTTTAACAACATTAACACCCTGTATTTCTAAAACGGGGCCGTTCCAGACCTACGTTTATAAGGCAAACACATATTATTTTAAAGGTCTATCTGCCCTCGAAGTTTCCTGCATAAAATTCGGACCACCCTGTATATGTCCCTATTTTCTAAGAACAACGGGCAAATCATATTAATATTTTTAATACAATTGATCAGCAAATCTACCCATTCGACTTAATTCAGCTTTGTATCGAAAACTTCTAATTTTAAATTTATTACAGCCATTGCTCGATGAAATTTCATTAGCAATGAGATTAAATGCAACGTGATGCTCTATCATCTGCAGACTATGGAATATAAGTGAGAAATTTACCGGAATGAAAAATGTATCTAAGAGGTGAATTAGAAGAGATGGGCGCATACGTACCATGGCCTCCTAGATTAATAGATCTAAATCCCATAGAATTAAGAAAATGTCATAGTTGATATTCACATATTCATTTTAACATTTGTAACATAGGCAGACAATATATTGTTTAGGGTTTTTATATATTATTTTCTAATATTCTTTGCTTTTAATGAAGTTCAAATTATGCATATTTGTTTTCCTTTAATAACTTCATAAGGAAGGCCATTCGCAAAATGTTGCATTCGTTATCTTCGATTTGTTTCAGCCGCTAATATTCAGATATCTCTGTTTATATTTTTCCTAATTATTTTTTGTTTATATTCGACACTTTAAATAAATAACGACACAAAAATGTCTCGTTTTTTCGATTTAAATCATACCTTTTTTCCTAGAAATAACATTTTAAAATAAATACACTTATGTTACTTCCAGAACACATAGCGGCGCCGAAATTTTTTAATTGCTTCTGACATGGGCTTAAAAAAATCTCCGGTATATAGACTTTTACAAATGTAGGAATCAAAATTTACAAAATCAATAATTTTTAAAGAGAGAAGAGTTAAGCAACTATATTAATTAGTTTGAATTTCAATAATTTGCTAAGAAAAAATCATAGGTAGTACCAAAAAACATATTGAGAAAAACATTTCTTAAAATATAGTCCTCTCGTACAATTTTCCGTATCCCGTCCCTTTTTTATGCCGATTTAAAGTAAATTTTGGTTGGTATGGTGTTATTACATAGGCAACTGTATTAGTTGCAATAATTATATTTATTATATAGATTAGTACGGAGAATGAGTGACTTTGCTTTTATTGCTTATTTCGTTTTTACGCCTCTAGCAAAACCAAATAAAATTTTCAGTTTCATCCAACGTTTTTACGACAAAAAGATAATTGATGAATCATGAGTAGACATCAAATAAATAAACAGTAGTAATCTATATAATTCTAGTAAACGGCACTACTCGTTGTAGTAGGTAGCAGAAAGAGGCTAAATCTGTAGTACACAATGTTACTGACTGTAATAAAAACACTTGCCACACACTCGACCAAGCAAACCGTCAAACTCACTCACACACACACATACACACAGATGACAATGAAATCCACGGCCAACATCCCTCAGCAGAAAACCTGAATTGTTCACCGGCACGCCAGGCCGACAGAGCAGGCATTAGGGTGCCGCTGGATACGTATCGAATAAATTGATCGATGCAAAGCTTCAGATCAGAGGCAGACATGTACATGTTATTGTACAATGACACGGATAGTGGGATTAATATGAAGTTATTGATGCTTCGGAACAATTAGGAAAAATAGCATCTATTAAAAACTTCGAACATTTTCGTTTTTGAAATGGGTATTTACCGATCATCGATTATGATGCTGAATCCGAATCCGCAGCCCAAAAACCGATTTACCAGGTTCTTTTTTAGTAAAAAGATAAATTATTCTTTAAAATAAGGTGAAATAATGAGGATAAGGTAAACCTTTATATTAAAGGACAAGATTATAACGTTTTAATTAAAATATTAGAAGCAAACTATCTCAATTAAATTCTAACTGGCACTTGGAGGGATGCCAAACTATGCCCCTTTAGTTGAGACAGTTTGCTACTTAATGATCAAATTTATATGTTTAACCATATGGGCAAGTCACTCATATGTGTTTAGCTCTAAAATCTTACTCATTTTGTGCGTATTATATTTCCCATTTAAGCGTATGACTCTTTCCTGAGATTGGTAAGAATATTTGAAAGAGACAGCACACTGCAAATCGAATTTATATATATTCTCCGTGTCTCGTTTTTCGACATTTGCCTATTTTTACTCAAATGACTTAATTTTTTAAACATTCATAACGCATTTCTTTGGGCGGTAAATACCAAATTCTATTATACTTTTCAATCCACCATAATGGGTCCGCCATTTTGGATTTAAGAATTTCCGAATTAAAACCTTATATTCGTGATTGTCGACATTGTTCATTGTAAACGGGTCATTAATATTGGTGTATTTCTTTCCATTGCTCAAAATATTATTTTAAAATGTTTTCTCAAAGTATTTACAAATTGTTGCTTTTCACCTTATCCTCACTATTCCACCCTATTTTAGGGGACAGTTTAACTTTTCACTAATAAATAATGATCTGGTAAATCGGTTGTTGATCTGCGGATTCGGATTCAGTGCAAACTACACAAAATGTATGTACTCATATTAGATATTTTAAGAAATTCTGACTAAGTTTTCTCCTTAATAAGGCGAAACAATTTTCGCTAAAAATAGACCCTCCCGGGAGTTGATATTAAAAACGTTATAATCCAGACATAAGCCGTCGCTCGGTACCCCGACAAAATAAAAGTTCCAGTCATCAAAAGATAAGGATCTCAAATTAAGTATTACATTAACAATTTAAAGTGAGTTAGTGTATATCAGTTAATTCAGCAAATTCATTACTGCCACCGGCGCTGGCGGTGGGACTAAGCACTACGCTTAATCCAGGATGAGGGCTAGAAGGACGAAAATCTCATCCTCGTGATCGATTCTAGTTTAAGAGCCATACTTATCCTGCCCCAATTCTGGTTTGTTTCACTCTTACGGACATGCTACTCTTATTTTGTCTTTCCTTAGTGTTATGATAACATTATTTAGTAGATTAAATTTTACTTCTACTTTTTGTATACTTCAATCCTCAAATTGATTGAAATATTGCCATTAATATCCTCTAGTCACAAAATGTGTCAAAATGAGAATTTTCTTACTATTTGAAGTTATTTATTTGTGGCATAATGTTTATGTTTTCTTTTATTTCTTTTTGGTATTTCGCCACCTGTCAAAATTTTTAAAATTAGTTAAATAAACTCTAGCACCAGATCCACCATCAATGAGGTGTTATTTTTATGAAAATAGTTTTGCCTAAACAAAAATCTAACATTAAAAAAGGCAAATTCCATCAACGTGATGAAAAGTTTATATAGTGTCAACAATTTTATCCGAGAATTAAATTTATTAGTATGACCATTTCTTATTAAGTTTATAGACAAGTCAGATTGTACTAGATAGAAAATAAAAAAGTTTTATTTAAGTGTAGGTACATTTTAATAATAATAGGAAATATATATTTTATCATACCTGTATATGAGTATATGTGTCTCTTAACTTTGGAATAAACTGTTGTTTGTTCTTATTCTGTTCATTTAAAAGTGTAGTTAAAAATTAATAATTATATGCTCCCACTATAGTAAATAGACTATTAATACATTGTTTTTAAGGAGGTAAGTGGATTTTACCGTAGAGATGGAAGTTGCTATGGACAACGAGAGGTAAGTAAGGTAACTTACCGCCCTAGGAAAAAAAACGATTTTCAAATTTTCAACAGAAAAGTTTTTTAATGATGGGAAAAATAATTTAATAATGATTTTTGAGTGTCGAGTACGAGGCGCCCTCTGCAGGCAACGTTATGCATTGAGTATGTAGTAACTTTTTTGCCAATCCCCGTATACAGATTTTAATAACAAACTATGAAATATTGGACTATTTTTGAACGAAAAAGGTATACTTATTGAAAGTGTTACGGATTTATACCTACACGAATACCAAGGTTGCTTAAATAAATAAAAAATCGAGTAGGATAATACTTGTAAATGGCAATTTTGAAGTATTAGCTTAAAGTGTTAATTGATTTTAGTCACTTTTTACCTGCGGCCTATATAGTAAATAGTTTTTGAATTAAATAAAATAACAAATTATGTAAACCTACTAATAACGAGTATATCGACATGTTGCAAATATTTTTTGAATGTTACAAGAACTGTGCCGCTGATGTACGATTTTATCATGCCAGATATCCAGAATATTTGAGATTTTTAAATGAGCAACTTCCAATACTGTTTGAAGACGTTCCATTAGCTATCCGTGAAAACATGTGGTACGCACATGACGGAGCCCCTGCTCATTGAACATTAACTATTAGACAATAGGTAAATTTAAATTTTCCTGGGAGGTGGATAGGTCTAGGGAACGATGCACCAGTCAAATGGCCTGCGCGATCACCGGATCTCACACCCATGGACTAGCTTTTATGGGGTCACTTAAAAAATGTTGTTTATTCCAATCCTATTGATAGTATGGAGATACTTTGTCAAAGAATTTTTGCAGCAGCTGAGGAAGTAAAGAATGACATACATATTTTTTCAAGAGTTCGTCGTAATTTTAATCGTAGAATGGAAAATGGAAATTATCTCGAAAATACCCTTTAAAAAAATCTTGTTTTTTTGTATTGTCAGTCAATTGTTTCTCTTAATAGTTATTTTTGTATCTAGTGCGCGAAATGCTACTTTGGTGATTGAGAATTGAATTTTTTAACGAGACGAAGCCGAGTTAAAAAATTATTCGAGACCACCAAAGTAGTTCGCGCACGAGATGCAAACAATATTTTTTCTACAAACGTCAAAATCTATCTCTTAAAAAATATTATAAATAAGTAAAATGCCTAATTTATTATAGAAAATAGTGTTGAGCTGGCTTAAAATGTCTTTTCTAATCAAATTTTCACTGTTACTACGGAAAAAGTGGCTGTTGTTGACAACAATAATAATTATTTTAAAGTGACGTTTGTGCTCGCGTCTTCAATTTTTAAGTGCCAGATATTATTTAAAATAATGGAAATTGCTACTGACGATGAACTGAGTAGTACCCCACCTAATTTGGCAGATGCGACCAATTTGGTAACTTCAAATCTTTTACCGGAAAAATCGAAGCGCCAATATGAAAATGCATATCGGCAATTTAAGGAGTGGTGTGAAACAAATAAAGCAAGAAAAGCATCCGAAAATGTGCTGTTAGCATATTTTGCAGAAAGATCCATGAAGTGAATAAATAATAATTTGGAGTTTTGCTTCATTTTTTCAAAGATTGAAATACAAAACGAAATACTTCGCACCCTAGTGCGCGAAGTATTTTGCGCACGGTGTCATGGTAACGTAAGAATCCGAAAAAAAGTGTCACTTCACATATTGTTGTCAATGCGCAAACCTTGTCATTTTTTGACGTTTGTAGAAAAATTATCTTTTGACTGTTGTTAAGTGACTCTTGATTTTAGTTGTTTGTACTTTTTTCTAATAATAATTATTAAACTAACAATAAATAAGTATTTTGCAATATTTTCAACTGAACTGTTATTTCATATGAGATTTCTTTAATGCAGGGTATAAATAATTTCACATGCACAAGAAAATGTGTTTTTTAATAAAGATACCGAAAAAGCAATTAAATAGAAATTATGCAACAAGTGTATTCATCACACATGCTAAAATAATAGGCAAAAAGAGTATACTAAATTTAAAATAGGAAAAATAATGTTGTTTCAGTTGATTCCTGCTCCCCCTTTTGGTCGAATTTTAAAATACAAACACACAACTAATAAGTACTGTGAGGCAATGCGTTCTGAATTTATTAACAAAAGTGTCTGTTTGTACCTTGGTATTCCTGGAGGTATAAATCCATAACACTAATTTATGAAAGTAAAAATATCTCCTCAACGGTTGGCTTTAGCCATTTTCGATAAGTATACCTTTTTTGTTGAATAAAGTCCAGTATTTCATATTTTGTTACTAAAAGCTGTAGACGGGGGTTGGCAAAAAAGTTACTACAAATTCAATGCATAACGCTGCCTGCAGAGGGCGCCTCGTACTCGACACTCAAAAATCATTATTATATTATTTTCCCTATCATTAAAAAACCTCTCTGTTGAAAATTTTAAACATTTCTAACTAAAATTGTAGAAATTATTAAGGAAAAACCATTTTTTATTTTTCACTTTGACACCCTGTATCTTTTTTATTATGCGACTTGGGATAAGGGTATGTTAGGTTAAATCGACATATTTTTACCCAAGGAATCTCTGGTATCATTTGTGCCCCTCCATTTAAATACACCCTGTATAGCCGTCATTCTTACATTTCAAAAATGCTCTCAGCTTGGGGTATTTTGATATATCCACATTTTCCTCTATGAAAATAGTTGACTTAATCATTGAGTATTCACTCCACAAACTCGAAGGTGACTTTAAAGTTCTTGACTTCTCCATGAAATATTCTAGCAGTGACATTTCAGAAACACCAGTATTTTTGTTCTGACACCATTCATTGAAATTTCTATATACTCGTCCGTAGCGCACTTTCGACTTCTTGGGTAATTAAAATTCGCTGGCAGCATTTGCTGCACTTCCTACTTGAAAATCACTCATTTAGAGATAATAATTCAAAACCAGCAAAACTGCAACTTTTATGTAGCTTTGTTTATAAACACTTTAGAAACGACAAAATCCAAACAACCAAGGCGATTTTGCAAGATTTCGAATAATGTCAAAATGAATTGATTAAGAAATGTTAAAAAATAAAACCTAATCTTTATTTCATGAACTGTGGGAGCAGATAAAATGTTGTACACCACGCAGCAGTTAAGCATAATTTACCAGTCTCAATCCGATTAAGTCTGGAGAACGTGGTGGTTATGAAATTGAGCCTCTTCTCCCAATCCATTTATTATTAAACACTATGGATAATAATAATTTCGTACATCAATATTGGAATGGGGAGGAGCCCCATCGTGCATGAACCAAAAGGTTTCTTCGGGTGTGTAATGGAACATCGTCTAATAGTGGCTGCAAATTATTTTGCAAAAACTCCAAATATCGATGTCCATTCAGACGTTCCTCAAAAACGTATGGACCTATTAAATTATTACCCACAATTCCTGCCCACTATTATGAATCGGTGCTGATCTTTTGTTAGCACAGTACTGTGCGGATTCTCTTCATCCCATAAATGTGAGTTATGAGAATTAAGAAGTGTGTGGAGGCCATATTGAAAATCTATTTTGGTAGTTTCTTTTAAATTATTTTTTTAATTTATTTAACTTATTCTTGTTTTATTTTTCTATTTTGTGTTATGTGTAAACTGTGTTTGTCAAATGTGTTAGTGAAAATTACATTAGCAGACAGTAAGATTTTCTAGGCTCTTATTTACCGAGTTGAATCAATGGTAGTAATCATTGGCAAATTCAATGATCAAATTTGCATCATGCATGCTGAAGTTAATAGTTTAGACACTAAATAAAAATAAAATTTTAATTTTCACCTTTGAGGGCCCGTAACTTGTTAACGAATGCCCGTATGAAAAAAATGTATATAATGAACTGATAATATTTTGACTTCATCAATTTGTACTCGACTTTTTTGTATCAAGTACCGGAACACCATGTATAAACGGTTCGTTTACTTTTTATTATCCTTCTCCTAAGTATTAGTGATTAAACTGCAGCATTTATTTTCACTTGGAGCGCATTTCATATGGAATGGTGCAGGAACACTAATAAATTTCAATATTTAGTAAAACGGAATAACTATTTACATTCCTCATACATATGTCCCAAGCGACTATTTAAATTCTTCCCATTGTCGTAGCTTGGTGGAAAATTGACTTTCCAATAAAAACAGTGCCTGTTTACAAATCTTTGACTCTTCCAGCTAGAATCGTATGCATACTTTGTTTTTGTATAGTTAATCAATCAACTCAAATTGTAAAATCGAGAGGTAATTTAATATGTCGCAGACAAGCAAAGCAAACAAACGGACAGGCAATTCGTTAGTGATCGCAGCGAGCTTCCAATTAATTTCTTTGTTCTAGGACTACTTTATATTTTCGATTCATTGTCACTCATTTGCTCATACACTGAATTCGTTCAAGCCTGGAATTGATCTGATATACCTTTCATATGGAATGCTCAGAAACCATTCCGCTGGCTATATTTGCTTTACCCTCGGTGAAAAACAGAAACGTTCGAATACAAGGGGCATTTATTTGGTTATAACTAAAAGAAAATTGATGGCACATATATATGTAAAAAAATTGAAATAAAGTACGCCATGACGTTTTTCAGATTTTTTGACATTTCGGAAGACATCGCTGTCTTCTTCGAAGGAATTCTGAGATCGGAGATTATATTTTATGGATGGTATTATTTATAGTTGCTGTGGTATGGTCTATGGTGAATCGATCCATAGCAATGAATGTAGCAATTTTTCAGAGAAGGCGGAGGGAAACTAAGCTTCCTCTAAATATTTAACTATATTAGTATTCACCACTTTTATATAATAAGTCAATGTTGCCACCAATAGCAAAGGGAAGACTACTCTCGTCTGTGACTCGGCTGCAGATCCTAAATACCTTGTACAAAAGGGTCAAACAGTTGGATTCTATATGACTTGAATGAGCGGGGGCTAGCCTCCGTTGTGCTTTGTAAGCGTTCGCAACAGCATCGGATTCTGTTTAGATTTAAATATGCAGGGTGCGTCGTTGACCATTTGGTTGCGGGTAAATACTTCTGACTTTGTGGCGTTGTTAGCCAATTTCTAAAATTAAATAAGGGCAAATTCCTATAATAAAGTAAGAATATTAGGGCTAAGACTAAAACTAAGGCTTTACATTAAGTTTCGACTAAGTTAGGTAAGTCTTAAAATTGAAGAAAGGGAAGTTTTGGTTACCTTTCTACATTTTTCGGGAGAATGAAAAATGTATATCAGCCTTTTGTTGTTCCTGCAGTCTTTAACTATGCAACTCGAACTATAACTTATATTGCCAGATAATACCAGCAGTTCGAAGTTTGACAATTGACAGCTTTTTTGTGAGAGATAACTTCTTCCATTTTTTATCAGAAACGTGCGAATATATCTGAAACTACAGATGACGCTACCTTAAAAATAGACGTATGCGACCTTTTCCTAACCTTTGATTATAATATATACTAGGGTGGCCCAAAAATTTACTACAGCACTGTGGGTATCAAATATTTATAATATTTTAATTTTTTTTAAATTCAAGTGGCTCGTGATTTATTTCTATTCTTTTGTTCATCAAATTCAATAAAAAAATTATTAGTTCGTTGATATTTATTTTTTAGAGGTCGCTCGAAAACATAGGTACACTACTTTGAAAATTAAAATAATTATGAGTGACCTTTAGAAATTAAAATATCGACTTGAAATTTTCAGAATCGAGATTTTTTTCAACCTAGAAAATGATAAAATAACAAGAATACAATTTTAAAAAAATTTAATTTTTGACGATTTTGGAAATTTTTAAAAATCTTGAGCGACCTCTAAAAAAAATCTTTTTGAGCTGTTTTTTTGAGGCGGCTCTTAAAACATGATAAACTAACATATCACAAGAGACACGAAAAAAATAATCGTTTTTTTTTGAGCCACCCTAATATATACCAAAAATATTTTGTCACTAATGCAATTTGATTATTTGACGAATTATTATATTTACTTTAATATATCAAAATTAATTTCAGTTTACTTTTTGGCACCGACCATATGTGATATACCAGTAATAAAAAAAATTAATTAAAACAGGGTATTTGAGTGAGAGCAATGAGTGAAACAGGCATAATAAAAAATCACTAATATTATTTCTTTAATTTAAAATAAAGCAGTAGGCTCTAAAGATATCTAATTGTTCAAAATTTGTTATAATCTTTAAAGCAAAAAATAAAAAACAGCCTTTGGTCCACTTTAACGCGTACACCTTGTCTGCAATATCAAACAATTTATGAAATGATAAGAACTTGAAGTGTTACACATTTTTCATTAATTTATAACTGTATCTCAAAAAAAAAAAACAAAGAGTTCGCAGATACATTTTTATATGTTTTTATAGTGAGTATTTTTCAGTAATTCGAAATAAATACCTATGTTCAGTTAAAAAAAACACCAATAAAAAAATTTAAATTAATGTTTAATGTTGAAAACACATATGTATACAGGATGGTCCTGGAGTACGTTGCTATAATATAGGGGTGAACATATAGAGTGTAACTTTAATTGGAGGGGTCAGGTTTTAGGGGGTGTTGAATGAAATTAATAGTCGAGTTATACCTAATTAATTTTTTAAACTACATTTTAAGAATTCTTGTGGGTGCATTCGTAATTTGCGTATTAGTGCACTAGTCACGTTGCCAGTTATTTTTAAATCAACCTACATTGTGGGACGTGACAATGAAAAATAATTTGGCAAAAAATCAGAGAATGAGAAATTAGGAACCAGAAATGTTATACGACGTGGAAGAGGATCCTGGTACGAGTATTCGAATTATCCAAAAAAAGTATTATATTATAAAAATCCGGTGAGTAAACAGATTATTTTTGTGTATTTCATTTATCATTACTAATTACTGCTAGGTAACTTGTAAAGTAATGTTTCATTGCTTATCTTATTTAAAAGAATTAAACTTTTGTGCGATGATGGGCTCGTGGCTTAACAAAAGTAACGCGCCAAAGTGCAGTACTTCATAGTATGGAAATTTGCTTTTTAATAACCTTTTCTTTAAATGAGAGATTTGACAACAATGCACAGTCCATTTCTCAATTGTGCATGCGCTTCATCTAAAGCGTGCCGTTGTTTGAGGTTCTACTAGCTTGTCTAGCGGTCGAGTATGAAAATTACTAAAAAATGTTAAAAAAATTAAGTTATCACGATGAAAATTGAACAAGTAAACTATTGATACGTGTTTTTAAACGTGAAATGAAACCTCTGTATAAATATGACCCCAACTCAAAGTTATACCCTTAACATTTTGGTTCTCGAGGCACAGAATGTTGAAGTTTTGAATTCTGCATTAAGCAAATATCTCAATAGATATTTGACGTAATTAATTAAACTTGAGCTAGTGATTTAACTAAATTAAATAAAGTTACAAATTCACAAAATCTGTATACAATTATTTTACAGCCACTAAAAACCTCAGAATTTCGGTATTGCTGAGTATTTTGGATATTTGATCAGTGCATTTCTTAATTATATTTTAAAGAAAAAGTTTTTTATGTTATAAATGTAGATTCTATGTGACGTAACTAACTAGAGATTTGAAATATGTAGTATACAGGGAATACAAATTTAATTATTTTGCGTAGTCATTGTGCTAATATGCAGTCTACTAAATATATTTTTTTCAGAAGGGATTTTTCCTAAATTTAGGTATTTTTAATGGGAAATCGGGTATCCTTTAAAATCTCTACATCTTAGGTTACAATAAAAATTATTTTCATTTCATTATTATTATTATTATTATTACATTTATAAATTAAGTACCATAATTTTAAAAGTTCAATAGGTACAAATCATTGGCGTAGAAATTTTGAATTTTCTTTGAGGACAAGTTTCTACATTCCAAATTTTTTTGTATTTTTAATGTTTACTTTGTATTGAAAAATTACATTTTCAACAAAAAAAAATGAGAAAGAGAACAGATTTAACGTTAGAACGAAAATAATAACTCAAAAATTGTAGAAATTGAAGGAGAATTGAAAATAAATAAATAAATAGAATTGAAGCAGAAATTTTAGAAAGTAAAAATCAAATGTACTGATCAGATTTTCAAAATACTCACTAGTATCAAAATTCTGGGGTTCTTAGTAATGGTCTTCCAATATCGTTGCCACTGATTGATTTATTTGTATACAAATTCAGTAAATTTTTACATTTGCATATTTGAGTCACTAGCCCAAGTTCCCTTTACCACGAAACGATTTGGGACATATGTCCATTCATAAGATTTTTTTTAAATAATTTATAGAATCTCCCCATTATTATCGGAAATTACTTTATAACCACACGGTATATTATGTCCAGCGTCCAGATCCAGCGTAAAAAATACTAACGGTCAAGACAATATGTCCATATAAGACAATCCGAAGGGTATGTGACAGTCGAGCCACAAATTAACGTCCCAAAATATCCGTCCGACGTCCAGTTATAGAAAAATAGCGGAAAGAAGAGGATTTTAATCTAAAAGCTGTCACAGCGATTCGGAGGGGCCGCGACACCCGAGCAGTTGTCCGCCTCGAGAACCAATTCAAGAACCACCAATCAATTAGGTTAAAGTTGAAAGCTTCGCATTCCCTCCTTAAAGATTTAATTAAGACTTTGGGCCACAGTAACGACGCCCGATAGCGGGGCTAATCACAGAAATGCCCTTGCTTTACGCAACCCATAGATTAGGAGACACCCCATTCATTCGTGATTGAGAACGTAAAAGTACAATGACGGGGGATATGATATCGTGAGCTAAAGCCAATTCGCCGCTACAAGTCTTTGTTTTGGAGCTATATAAGTAAAAGAATAGTTTTAATCTGGAGACATGACAAAGGGATTTGTATTAGTGCATACAATTTGAGATAACTTTTCAACAATTTTAATTATTTGGGTACCTAACAGAAATTACGTTTTATTAAAAAAAAAACAATATTTTAACCACGTATTTTAATTCATTCATTTGTATAATAAATTTTTTCGAAAACTCACATTTTTGTACCGTGTTTGGTACCCATTAAGATAACGCTAAGAAGCCGCCTATGAATTAAATACCAAAGTATCATATGCCAATGTTTTATGAAATGGTTTTCTGTCTTAAATTTTTTTGTTGTCATAAATATTAGCACTAATTTCCATTTTTTGATCTTCCTATTTATTATTATCTCTAACTACTAAGTATTTCGACTTCTACAAAACACCAAGAGCTTTAATAACACAGAGATAATTTCGTCATCGAGAATGCTGAAGGCGTAGGTACTGTTTGGTAATTACCTTTAAGTAACAGGCTTGAAGGAATTTTTATTTCTAATCAGGGCTCAAGGTGTATTCGCTAGGTTTCCTTACCTTTTATATATATATTTTTTTAAATCTTAATCAATCAAACACTGTTTTTTAAATTTATTTATTCTTTAAAGCTGCAATTATTACAAGCACAATTAGTAAAGTGAAAAGTAGATACAGAACTTGAATTTGACGTGTTTCCTTCGTTGATGAATCAAACATAAATATTTTCCATGCATAATTCTTACTTTCAATGGGATTTTTAGTTGCATTTTTTAATATAACTTCGTTCATTTGAAACATTATCAATCTGTGTGACATTTGTATTAATACAAAATAAATTGGTTGTCAATCTACTCGTAATATCTGTTGTACAGAAGATTTGTTGTTTATTACATACAGACAAAAATTATCTTAAAAAACAAAAGGTTTTCGAAAATAAATATTATCAATAGCTTTTTATGAGTATTTACAAATATAACTATACAAGGGTGTCACTTAACGAATGTTACATACTTCAGGAGTATAATCGAAAACCCAAATGGTGACGATTTAACCAAACTTGCTTAAACGAAAAATGTTGCAAAAAAAAGATACAGGGTGTTAAAGTTCCTTTTTTTATTTCTTGTTTTCTCCTTAACTTAGAACCCAGTTAACTGATTTGAGCAAAATTTGTTGTTGCTTAGTCTCTCTTCATGAAGTATGCAGCGATTATGTTCCTATTGAGTTAAATCATACAGGGTGTTCATTTTACTACAACCTTTTGTGAATATTCTTCTGTAACTTTTTTGTATGTTTAAATGTTTACACGCAACTACCAGAAATCGGTAGAGAATGTTATTCTAGACAAAAAATGTATACCTGTCAAAGGTCGAAATTATTCTCGGTTATGAAGATATTATAGAAAATATTTATATATAAAATTTAACCAAAACTTCCCACGGTACAATTAATTAAATATACTTCAGTATCAAAATGCTCAATTAAAAATAATACAGCCCTATAAAAAAGGTAGGAGGTCAGAAAGGCAAGACATGGTATCCGTATATATTTGGGGTCACTGAATCCGAATCCGGTGTCCATTTAACTCGATTAGCTCTGGATTAAGGTCAGTTTAAGGATAAATATATAGATAATCAATTGCCAACAAAATAAACATACATATGTATACTTTTTTAGGGTCGCTCTTATGTCATCGTATTTCTTAAGCAAGGCTTAATGCGCTTAAGACACGAAAAGTTTCTTTCTACCGAGCCAAATTTTATAGTGAGGTCCGACCTGTGTTGCTTCGTACGAAAAGCCGCCACTGTATCAACTTAACAATATTGAATATCCGGAAACTCAATATTTTCGAATTAAACTCATTGTCAGTGTATTAGCGATTGATTCGATTCAAAATTAAATTCTGGATCAAGTGATGCAATTTCTCGCCTAGTTTTTTGTTTCGAACTATCAGAATTATCTTTAACTGCCCGGTGGCAATATATCTGTTTGAGTAATTTGCAGCTCACGCCAGAACTAATTTCGTTAAATACTTGTACCCAGTAGAATCGTACCTATATGAATAATTTGATTGTTCAGACACGGGCTGATATAGGTGTATCGAGTCGAACTTATTTAATTTCCGGGTTGCCCTTTGTCCGGTAATAGATTTGTAGGAACAGTTTACAATCATATAAGCGACACTGTTTCATCAACGCTTTTATTCAATTACGGCCTAACGCTATCCCTTACAGAAAACGTAAAGGTCACGTGAGCCCAGCAAAATCCAGTCAACCATGTAGAGGGGTGAAATGATTTTGTAATTATTCGGGGAAACAAATCATTTCTGAAAAAAACCATTTTAAAAAGCACTGTGATGCGGAATTCTTTTAATAACTCTAACCATCGCCCTTGCTTACTTTGTCTAAAAACATTTATCATAACATTAAAATGATTCAGTGAACAGTTCAAAAATTGAAAAATGTTTCTGTTCCTCTAAAAATAAATTATACAAAAGTTATTAAATGCTTCTGATTTTTTTTATATTTTAAGAAATGACCTTTATTTAATTACACACCCCACAAAAAAAGAAGTTCGGTACCAAAAATATGAATACATAGATTTTGTGTATTTTTTTTATCGAATCCACAGTCCAAAACCCGATTTACCAGGTCATTTTTTAGTAAAACGCTAAAATATCCCTTAAAACAGGGTGAAATAGACATAGGAAAGAAATATATGCAAATTAAATCCATATCCATCCCTACGCGGCGATTAATTCCACGCCTAAGAAATAACCAATGTGAAAAGCCATAACCTTGTATTTAATACTACCAAATATACAGGGTGTCACGGAAATGGTGGGCAATCTCTCGGATATGGATAGATAATGAGAAAATAATGTCACAAGTTCATATAAATTTTTTTCCTCCAGGCTCACCGTGTAGAGTTATTAGCTCTTGGAGTTGAGAAATAAAAATGGTTTTTTTGCTGTAACTTTTGTATTTTTCAATAAATTTTGAAAATTTTTTAGCTGAATCTATAATTTTTGAAGTTGCTTTGGATGATAATATGAAATCCTCGATAATAATTATGGGGGCCCGGGGGCAAAGCACCCCCCCACCAAAATTTGTAGAAAAAAAATTTGTGTTCCACTATACCACAAATTTTCCATCATTTTATAGAAATGTATGGTATTTTACGTAAAAAATGTATACTTGTTGAATATCCATAAAATAGATATTTTTTGCGATAAACCCGTTTCAATAGGAAGGTACCATTTAATTTGAGACATTTTATTTAATTGAAACAGATTTAATCGTGGTTGGCTTTGACATGTCAGAGTATGCCAAAGGCAATTAAATTGTCAAACTTGTCAAATACGTAGTTTTAAATCTAAGACTCATCTCATAACTCATAATTTGTTATAAAATATGGAGTATTCCAATGAAGAATATGCTGNGTTTATAGTTTCTCCATAAACAACTGATTTCATGTAACTTCAAAAACGAAAACCTCGGCATTCTATCTCACATTTATGTATACGAGTATTTTAATTTGTAAGCTAAGATGTAATTTTAATTAGATACGAATAATACTTAATAGTAATTAGCATACAAATGACAGCAATAAGACAAGTGGAAGACGTCAATTATTTGATTTCATCCAAATCCTACTTAAGAAACTTTACCGCTAAATTAATAATATCTGTAGGTACTTCATTATAATTTAATGCAACAGAGTTGGAAGCTTCAAAGCCAAATATCTCGAAAACGGTGCGAGATAGCTACTTTAATAAAGTATACCTTTTCTGTGTAAAAAAAGTTGAAAAATAAGAATTTGTTACCAAAGATGAGATACCTTAAAGTACAAAAAAGTTATGTCGTTTTTAACACATTCAATCTACTGCAGCTAGGGCCCTCTATGAACTTTAACCAAAATGTGAACAGATTTCAATTCCTCTACTCAAAGAACTCCAATAATATTTTACATTTAACACCCTGTATCTCTTTAACTATCAACTTTTGGACTAAGGTAAGTTCGGCTAAATCGCAATATTCTTACTTGGGGAATCTACTCATGAATTTTGGCCCATTACCTCGGGACCACCCTGTATAAGAGATTAACACCATATGAGTTGCTATATTTTGTTATTGTACTTTTGAATTTTGCATATTTTTTTAAGGCTTTTAGCTTTAGAAGTACATATCTTGAATAAATGAAGAGCTTTAATTGCCATTTTTGGATTTCAGATAATTTAGATACCTATTAAACTTTCTAAAAATATCAATAAAATTGTTAACATATACTAAAAATTAGTTATCAATTCAGTGGCGGTTCGTGACATTGTGAAAACGTGAGGTCTGTGGCTGTTTTATTAGGTGGGCAATAAAGAAAAAAAAAGCGCTGCAGGCAAACATTTTTTAATTTTCAAGGTCAACCGACTGAATGAATCTAGAAATTTTTAGTTGCATATACAATATTATCGAAATTCACGAGGAGGATTTTCATTCAGATTGTTTAAAAAAAAATAGATATATTTACGCAACTATTTGGTTATTTTATTATACATATTTTATTAATTAGCACCATAAATTAAAAAAATGAAATAATATCAATATCAACAATACAATAAAATTAATACAAAAAAACAGAAATTTAAATTTACCTAATAATTAAAAAAATAGTTCCTACTTGGTTTAAAAATATTGTGGAAAAACATAAAAACAAATTTTAATATAGTAGCCAGCCAATTTATCTATTTACATACAAAACAACGCCAGCTTTTCGTTTCTTTCCATTTTCAACAAAATATTTTTAAAATATTCAGTTTTTTAAAACAGGTCTATTAGTCGGTCTTTCAAATTTGCAAATTTACTTATAATGATCAGAAAATTGGCGATTGGCACTAATACTTTGCAATAGTTCTTTTTCTATCGCCATAAGCGCTCTTGTATCATCGTATTTCTTAAGCAAGTCTTAATGCGCTTAAGACACGAAAAGTTTCTTTCTACCGAGCCAAATTTTACAGTGAGGTCCGACCTGTGTTGGTTCATACGATAAGCCGCCTCTGTATCAACTTAACAATATTGAATATCCGGAAACTCGATATTTTCGGATTAAACTCATTGTCAGTGTATTAGCGATTGATTCGATTCAAAATTAAATTCTGNTAACCAAAACTTCCCACGGTACAATTAATTAAATATACTTCAGTATCAAAATGCTCAATTAAAAATAATACAGCCCTATAAAAAAGGTAGGAGGTCAGAAAGGCAAGACATGGTATCCGTATATATTTGGGGTCACTGAATCCGAATCCGGTGTCCATTTAACCCGATTAGCTCTGGATTAAGGTCAGTTTAAGGATAAATATCTAGAGAATCAATTGCCATCAAAATAATCCTACATATGTATACTTTTTTAGGGTCGCTTTATCCGAATCCGATGTTCGTTTGACTTGACCGGGTCTGGGTAAGGTCAGTTCAAGGTCAAATGTAAAGAATCTATTGCCAACAAAGTAAACCAATATCTATTCGTTTTTGGGGTCGCTGAATCCGAATCTGGGAATAATTTGACCCGATCGGGTCTGCTAAATACTTTCAAGTTCTAAACATAAAAATCTCAAGTTAAGCACTCTCGAGTTAATTGTTTTGACATGACAAAATTCTAGTATCATTAAGACTAACTATGCTTTAAATCAATGTGCCCGTTAATACCATACCTATAGCACATTAATTGATATTGAAAGAAGAGTACTGTAATATGCGGATAGTCTTATAAATATAAACGGCCCTTAAACAGTTTTTTTTTTCTACATTTCCTTTATTAAGAAAATACAGGCGTTTTATTTGTTGTAAAATACACAGTTTCTGAGATAAGTGGACTTTAGTTTTATAGATACAAAGCTATCAGTTACGGATATTCCAGTACTTATATGGAAGTATTCTAGTCTAATTAAAGTTATTGTTCGAAATGTCAGTATTTTTAGTTTATACTTAGGAAAGCAGCACTCATAAATAAAGGAGCGTATATTTTGAGAAATAACTATTTCTAATTACATTTTATAACTTTCGTTGAATCTAATTTTCAAACTTCTTCACCCTGAATTATCACAATTTTTATTTATCAGCTGTGTTCAGTTTAGCATAAAGCATTAAGTATATTTATATCTTAACTTCCTTTGCCCTTTATTATATCCTTTTCAAATCTATAGCACCGGTGATATTGGGATACTAATTAACTACTGCCTCTCTAGTACTCTTTTCCACATCTGGTTGCAGTTTTTCTTCTTCAAATTCGATTTCACATATTTCTGCACTAAATTATGAAACATTTTTCGGTTTTTGTTAAATTACAATTTTATCGTATTATTATAGAAAGGTAACTATCATTTTAAATAAAGAATTTATTATACAGCGTGTCCCACGGTGACCATCCTTTGGAATATTTCTTAAGACGAATGCGACCCATAGGTTTCATACTTTTTCCATGGAGTAACATTATTTCAAGCAAAATTGTTACAAAACTAAGTTGTATGGGTGAAAATCGACACATCAATTTTCTAACAATTTAGATCGAATAAAACCGTCGAGGACAAAGAATCCGTGAGCGTACTTTCTTTAAATTATAGAATGGCGCCCTTATCAAATGTTTGGTTATACAGGGTGGTCCCGAGGTAATGGGCCAAAATTCGTGGGTGGATTCCCGAAGCAAAAATATTGCGATTTAGCCGAATTTACCGTAGTCCAAAAGTTGATAGTTAAAAAGATACAGGGTGTTAAATGTAAAATATTATTTTAGTTTATTTCTATTTATTTCTTAATAAATGCAAATATCTACACAAAATTTTGGGGTTTGGGGTTCTTTGATTAGAGGAATTGAAATTTGTTCACATTTTGGTTACAGTTCATAGAGGGCGCCAGCTGCCGTAGATTGAAGGTGTTGGAAATGACATAACTTTTTTGTACTTTAAGGTATCTCATTTTTGGTATCAAATTCTTATTTTCCAACTTTTTTTACACAAAAAAGGTAGACTTTATGAAAGTAGTTGTCTCGCACCGTTTCTGAGATATTTGGCTTTGAAACTTCCAATGCTAATACTTGAAATAATTAAAATAATTTAGAAATGTCAAAAACAAGGGTTTATTTAGAATTAAAAATTGTAATGAACAGTAAAATAATAAACATTAGTAAAAAAATATGCCTTTTTGACAATAATTGCTCAAAATGTCCACCTCTAACTTCAATACATTTATCAACACGTTTATTAAAAGATTGTCTTATTTTAAAGTATAAATCCTTAATGCGAAATGACTTTGCAGCATTTAAAACCTGCTACTAAAGTTCTTCTCAAGTGTTTATAGTTTCTCCATAAACAACTGATTTCATGTAACTCCAAAAACGAAAACCTCGGCATNTTGTTTTGGAGCTATATAAGTAAAAGAATAGTTTTAATCTGGAGACATGACAAAGGGATTTGACATAGGTATTGTATTAGTGCATACAATTTGAGATAACTTTTCAACAATTTTAATTATTTGGTACCTAACAGAAATTACGTTTTATTAAAAAAAAAACAATATTTTAACCACGTATTTTAATTCATTCATTTGTATAATAAATTTTTTCGAAAACTCACATTTTTGTACCGTGTTTGGTACCCATTAAGATAACGCTAAGAAGCCGCCTATGAATTAAATACCAAAGTATCATATGCCAATGTTTTATGAAATGGTTTTCTGTCTTAAATTTTTTTGTTGTCATAAATATTAGCACTAATTTCCATTTTTTGATCTTCCTATTTATTATTATCTCTAACTACTAAGTATTTCGACTTCTACAAAACACCAAGAGCTTTAATAACACAGAGATAATTTCGTCATCGAGAATGCTGAAGGCGTAGGTACTGTTTGGTAATTACCTTTAAGTAACAGGCTTGAAGGAATTTTTATTTCTAATACCTTTTACTATTTTTTTAAATCTTATTCAATCAAACACTGTTTTTTTAATTTATTTATTCTTTAAAGCTGCAATTATTACAAGCACAATTAGTAAAGTGAAAAGTAGATACAGAACTTGAATTTGACGTGTTTCCTTCGTTGATGAATCAAACATAAATATTTTCCATGCATAATTCTTACTTTCAATGGGATTTTTAGTTGCAATTTTTAATATAACTTCGTCCATTTGAAACATTACCAATCTGTGTGACATTTGTATTAATACAAAATAAATTGGTTGTCAATCTACTCGTAATATCTGTTGTACAGAAGATTTGTTGTTTATTACATACAGACAAAAATTATCTTAAAAAACAAAAGGTTTTCGAAAATAAATATTATCAATAGCTTTTAATGAGTATTTACAAATATAACTATACAGGGTGTCACTTAACGAATGTTACATACTTCAAGAGTATAATCGAAACCCCAAAATTTGTTGTTGCTTAGTCTCTCTTCATGAAGTATGCAGCGATTATGTTCCTATTGAGTTAAATTATAAAGAGTGTTCATTTTACTACAACCCTTTGTGAATATTCTTCTGTAACTTTTTTGTATGTTTAAATGTTTACACGCAACTACCAGAAATCGGTAGAGAATTTTATTCTACACAAAAAATGTATACCTCGAAATTATTCTCGGTTATGAAGATATTATAGAAAATATTTATATATAAAATTTAACCAAAACTTCCCACGGTACAATTAATTAAATATACTTCAGTATCAAAATGCTCAATTAAAAATTATGGAACCCTATAAAAAAAGGTAGGAGGTCAGAAAGACAAGACATGGTATCCATATATATTTGGGGTCACTGAATCCGAATCCGGTGTCCATTTAACTCGATTAGCTCTGGATTAAGGTCAGTTTAAGGATAAATATATAGATAATCAATTGCCAACAAAATAAACATACATATGTATACTTTTTTAGGGTCGCTCTTATGTCATCGTATTTCTTAAGCAAGGCTTAATGCGCTTAAGACACGAAAAGTTTCTTTCTACCGAGCCAAATTTTATAGTGAGGTCCGACCTGTGTTGCTTCGTACGAAAAGCCGCCACTGTATCAACTTAACAATATTGAATATCCGGAAACTCAATATTTTCGAATTAAACTCATTGTCAGTGTATTAGCGATTGATTCGATTCAAAATTAAATTCTGGATTAAGTGATGCAATTTCTCGCCTAGTTTTTTGTTTCGAACTATCAGAATTATCTTTAACTGGCCGGTGGCAATATATCTGTTTGAGTAATTTGCAGCTCACGCCAGAACTAATTTCGTTAAATACTTGTACCCAGTAGAATCGTACCTATATGAATAATTTGATTGTTCAGACACGGGCTGATATAGGTGTATCGAGTCGAACTTATTTAATTTCCGGGTTGCCCTTTGTCCGGTAATAGATTTGTAGGAGCAGTTTACAATCATATAAGCGACACAGTTTCATCAACGCTTTTATTCAATTACGGCCTAACGCTATCCCTTACAGAAAACGTAAAGGTCACGTGAGCCCAGCAAAATCCAGTCAACCATGTAGAGGGGTGAAATGATTTTGTAATTATTCGGGGAAACAAATCATTTCTGAAAAAAAGCCATTTTAAAAAGCACTGTCATGCGGAATTCTTTTAATAACTCTAACCATCGCCCTTGCTTACTTTGTCTAAAAACATTTATCATAACATTAAAATGATTCAGTGAACAGTTCAAAAATTGAAAAATGTTTCTGTTCCTCTAAAAATAAATTATACAAAAGTTATTAAATGCTTCTGAAATTTTTCATATTTTAAGGAATGACCTTTATTTAATTACACACCCCACAAAAAAAGAAGTTCGGTACCAAAAATATGAGTACATAAATTTTGTGTATTTTTTTATTGTGTTTTAAACCGATTTACTAGGTAATTTTTTAGTAAAACGCTAAAATATCGCCTAAAATAGGGTGAAATAGTACATAGGAAAGAAATATACGCAAATTAAATCCACACCCATCCCTACGCGGCGGTTAATTCCACGCCTAAGAAATAACCAATGTGAAAAGTCATAGCCTTGTATTTAATACTACCAAATATATAAGCGTAGGTCGGTAGACAACATACCAAAAAATTATAATGTAACTTATCCCTCTAAGGTTAAAAACCACCTACAGACCAGGGTCCCACTTACTCCCTTAAGTCACATATTTTTCTATTTTTTTCCTGAATTTTGTTACCGCGGGTTTTTGGGGTCGCCTATTACGAATCTGAAGTGCGAATCTGAAAAGCATTCAAAATTTGAAGATTATGGTTGAAACTTATTACTTGGTGGTGTTCAAAATGGCCAATCACTAATGTAAATGTAAAGATATAATTAACAAAGATGCCAGTAGAAAAATCTTAATCCAGACCCGAACAATGGAAATATTAATTGTAAT
Organism: Anoplophora glabripennis; assembly: GCF_000390285.2. Classification (NCBI taxonomy): domain Eukaryota; kingdom Metazoa; phylum Arthropoda; class Insecta; order Coleoptera; family Cerambycidae; genus Anoplophora; species Anoplophora glabripennis. The sequence goes on from NW_019416565.1 coordinate 309,487, forward strand.
AATTGAGCTGGCTCCCATTTCACTCCAGTGAAAAGCCGCCGAAATAAAAGACGTGTGTAGGTAACAACAACGACTCTAATATAAAACTAGTCCCAAAAAATGTTCCTCTTCATGTCACCACACAGGAACAAAGGTGGAGGAGCTTATCAAGATGCTACAACAGCATTTTCCCGAGGTATAGTGTGAATCCATTCAACCCAAGCAACCTACCGTTTACTGTTCATTTAAAGTAACTATCAGTGAAGATAATTGTGGCCTAGAGGTGCTTGTATTAGTAAGTTTTTTCAGAGACGCATAGTTGCAAATCATATAACAAATTAACATTTTATCCTGATATATTCCTTTAGAATGTATCTTAAATGTTGCCAGCATAGATATCATAGAATCTGTTGTTAATGACGGTAACTTTAGTTTCTTATGCTTTACAGAAACTCATTTTAAGAATTCTAAATCTACATTTAAACATATTACTGGTTATAATTTAATAAGCAACTTTAGTAGAATTATCCGACAGAAAGGTGGTGTAACTATATACGCATTTGATTACTTAGATTGTACGAACATTAAACTTGACGAATTCTGTGTTGAGAAAGAATTTGAAGTCTGTGGGTTGATCTGTAACAAATATAAAAACAGAAAAATAAAGGTTTTAGTTTGTTATCGATCTCCTGATGCAGATATGAACACCTTTTGTGATAAGTTAGCAAGCGTTTTAAACTATGTTTGCGAGCTAGGTACAAATATTGTTTTAACTGGTGATTTTAATCTGGACGGTTTTCCTAATTGTAGATATTTATATGTATACAGTAGTGTAAGGTGTTTGTTAGAAAGTTTTAATCTACATCAGGTGATCCACTGGCTCACCCGTGTCACAAATCACTCTGAAACAGTAATTGATCACATCTACACAAATTTTCAAAACCCTATAGTATGTGTGGTTGACAATGATATTTCAGATCATCGTACTGTGTTGTTTGAATCTAGTACAGATTTAGAACTTGGAAAAACGACCTCACTTTTTAGAAGGAGTTACAATCCCAATAATATACTTTTGTTTAAACGTTATCTCCAGAATGAGTTATTTTACAATGTGTATAACTTAACCAATATTAATGATGCATATGATTGTTTCATCGGCATATTCGATTATTACTTCAATATATGTTTTCCCCTTAGAAGAAGGTTTGATGACTCTAGTTTACAAAACAAATGTGTAACGGATAAGGTAAAGGAATCAAGTATTAAGTTAAAAGATCTATTTTTACTACAGTCTACATACCCAGTGTTTACCTACTAGCAAAATCAAAACATTACGAATTGTTACGAACTACAAAACGCCAATATTATCAAAAAAATTATCACTCATCCAATCCTGCTAAAACAGCTTGGAATGTCATTTCTGATCTCACACATAGTTCTAAAAGTTATCAGAACATCAACCTAAAATTCGGAAATAGAATAGTTGAAGATGCTTGTGTCATAGTAAATTCATTTAATGATTTTTTTATAAACGCTCAACATGAATTGATAAAAAATATTACAATGGGTAACAATAATAAAAGTACTACAGTACCATTGGTATTTATCACCCACAGAAATGCGTTATGAATGTTTTAAAAATTGCCTCATTTGAATAAAAATAGGCAAATGTCTAAAAATGAGAAACAAAGAATATACCTACATTCGATTTGCAGTGTACTTTCTTTTTCCAATACCAATCCCAGCAGGGAGTAATAATATAATACGCTTAAATGTGAAAAGTAAGAAGCACAAAATGAGTAAGACTTTACAGCTAAAAATATAAGTTGCAAACTGTCTCAACTAAATTCTAACTGCAGGGGTGACAAACTAAGCCCGTCTAGTTTTCAGTTGAATAAAAAACGAGGGAAAATCTTTAACCAAAATGATTTATATTATTTCATTTTATTTCCTGTGTAATACCTACGTATTTCCCATCATTTCTCGATTTTGTTGCCAAATTCCACCGCTGTACCTAAAATTTTCCTGCATTAGATATATAGAATTTCCCTTCATTAGCTACAATTTTCCCAAATTTCATTGCATCACCTGACATTTCTTTTCTAAAGTGGTAGTGTGACTATTTTCATAAAAATAAGCATTGGCTGATCGTTTTGGTGGAAGGGTATGTTTCATATTTTTTTTCACAGCTAAACAAGAATTTTCATTTTTAATGTGCACCTTAGTAGCACTGATGTTTTTGCAGAGGAACCACTGAAGACGCCGACAGCACAGACTGCCGAAAAGTTTGAAAGCGCCGAATGCTACGGAACGTCTCAAATAACCACCGTTGTCTGAGGAGCAGTTGTGTCAGTAGTGGCCTTAGAACCGACAACAAGAATCGAAATAAATATCAGAAATAAATATCAGAATAATAGACTGAATAAATACGAAACTAGGTATGTAAAAATATGTGTACCTACATAGCAACAAAACGACATAGAAAAGTGGAAAAGAGTACAGTTATCAATAGCTGTCAGTCAGTCACGCTAGCTGCCAAACTAGATTATTTAATTATGCAAATATTACATCAGTAGATGTCGAACGGTTGTTCTCTTCAGACATACCTGATGATGCGATCTATAATGGATCGCATCTAGATTGTGGAACTGATGGCAACGATGCGTAAAACAATTTACGTGTTTCACAATGATACAATGACATAAATCTTATAATAATTGTTAACTTTATTTTATGTTGATGATCCGCACTCGCACGCCTTTGGTGCGCGGCCAATTATGACAGCTCTGGTTATCAATGAAAAATACGGGACTCGGTCGGATGATCATAGCCGTCGAGTCAGCCTTTCGCTACAGCGCATCGTAAGAAGCCGGTAATAACGACAGTTATTGGCTTCGCGTTTGCTTCGTGTATACGCGTTTTATATTCTAATAATATCGAACACGGCAAGGGGTACAGAATGACCTTTCGCTGATAATTTACGTAAATTTATTTATTTTTATTTATTTGTTTATGACGAACACGCCTATGACTAGCTGACGAAAACCCCGAGCTCTAAAAATAACTATATGTATAGAGACAATAATAAAAAAGATCAAAATACAAACAATAAATTTTGTTAAAAACAAATTTATCAATGAATAAAAAATATCACTTCAACATAAATATTTGCCTGCCTTGCCTGCCAAAGAAGAATTGAATATGTCCATTCTCAATATTGTAATGAACTTGTTTTATTTTATTTTTATTATGTTAAGAATTTTGAAATATTTCTTTTATTTCGGACTATTTTACCCCGGCGGTTATAATTATTGATTTATATATATATATCAAATATCCGCTCGCGGGTCCGACCGGCCGTTACCCCAGTCTGACAAGTCGTTAGTCACGTGAAGGTCCCACCACGACTTGTGTTAATCCGGTGAGGATTGGGGCAACAAAAGCCATCGACCCCCGAAACCGGCAGTTCCTAGCCAGAACTCAATACCATCCAGAAGTCCACCAGCAGCCTGTAGTCTCCATCGAAGCCAGCCAAGAATAGCCAGTGAACCCTGTAAAAATTATTTTCCTTTTATTATTATCCGTTCCGAACTAGTACAAGTCCGAAAAAGATTTGTACGCTTTAAGTGTGGAATTACTGTGGGCCCAAGAAGAATATTCTTGGTAACCCGCACACAAATTCCACCGTCCTTCTCAACCCACACGACAGAGCAATCATAGGATTCGGCGTGTATACCCAATCTTAACGAAGCCTTCGTGTTTACTACAACATTGCCCGGTGTCCCGCACCAGGATGTACGCCGAGTAATAGGGGGTATGCGAACTAAGAGCTAGAGGTTCGGCGTGTATACCCAATCTCCGGGTCGTTCCATATAGTATACGTACGGTTCTCCCTGATCGACGTGTATACCCATCAGACCGGGAAGCGTTGTATACTGAGAGTCCAACGACGTCGACCACCAGGACGTATAAAACTTAAAGGACAGTACGAATTGCAAGGCGAGATACTCCGGATCCCGTTTTGCCATCCTATCGCCGCCCGATTTTTTTCGCTTTGTACCGCCTGGGCTTTCTCCACTGGTTATTGCTACCGCTTACCGCTTATTAATTTTCCGTTGCTTGCTGGACCGTATTACCGTTATCTAACCGCCGACCTTAGATTAACATTACCGTTATTTAACCGCCGACCTGAGTGTAAATTATTCCGAAATAATTCCGTATAATTTTGTTTTATTTTCAGAATTAGCGGGGACCGACAAAAACATCGACTAATATTTATTTCTTTATCAGTACCGTTTAAAATCACCTTTTTACTAAAACCGTCTACTATTGTAGAATGACAAATAATGTTTCATTTTTGATTCCGTTCATAAAAGCATATATTTCTTTTAAATCCGTTAAAAAGGTGATAAGTAAAGTTGTAAAAAACCGAAATATACAATTTTTAGTTTAGTCTCTAACACCGTTATTGTATATAGTTGTTGTTTAGTTAGCTTATAAATATTTCCAATCATTTCGTAGTGGGTAGAAATTAACATTGCCACGATTTGTATTTGTACAAAGTTTTAAGATTTTCCTTGTGAATAAATCCAGTAAAATTAATAGGAGTATTTCTTTCAAAACCGAAGTAAACTGATAAGATTCCGAACCAGCAAAAACGCTGATACCGTTTTGTCGGAATACTCAAAAAATTACGTTTAATTTTATATTTAAAATTAAAACTACACAGAAAACTACTCTCTGCTGTTTTCAGCCAAAAGAGATACAGTTGACCCCTGGAATTTACTTTCTTCACTATAGCTACCTGTGCACTTTACTCTAAACCGAGGGTAAGGGTTTCCCCCACGTAAAATATAGGGAAACTGGCGCCCGAGACTAACCGAGTATAACAACCGGATTTCGTCCCTGTGACGTTACTCATTCCCCCTGGCCGCCGCCGATACATTCCGTTAGTCGAAGGAGCTTCACGAAAAGCGGCGTCCGAATAGGGACGCCCGTGACGTGTAAAAACAATAAATAAATTATTAACTAATTTATCCGTTTAGAATTCAATCAAAGAAATAGAAGACCTTTCCGAAAATTAGTTACAGGGGGTACACACACCATAACTAAAAAAAAATAAGAAAACCCAACCAACCGACCTAGAGAGAGAACCGAGAAAAGTGCGTCACAATATTAACATAATTAATAAGTATTTGATGTAAAAGAGGCCATTGCAAAGTATTGATTTGCGAGAAAGAGACATAGCGGTGCGTCTAGTTATGCGATAATTGTCCATGTCCATAATGCAATTAATACTGTAATTAATAATTTTATCTACATAATATGTACAAAAAAAGTAATTTTGTAGGACTGAAAATTTTTACTGTCAAGACACACACAGATGACACAAACTCAGTATACAAGTTGACAAAGAAAATATTCGCGACAAGATTAATGAAAAATAAATAAATAAATAATAGCGGGTCAAATATCGAACAACATGGTCACGTCCTTACAGCGAGTCTAAGAGGTATTGTTTCTAACTTGCTTAGATTTTTGACAACTCTCGACAACAATGTACTATAAATTCACCGAAAATTACCCATAAAAAAACCCCCCTAAAAGCAAAAAACCCTAAAAGGCCCAAGCCCCGGGAACAACGTAATCCCGCCCCAAAAACCGAAAACAAAAAGGGAAGAAGTCGTAGCCTAAAATATTTAAGTTTGCGAGCAGTATACTGTTATCTAATTTCTCGCTTTGGAAAAATTTATGTAGATGACATTAATCTTACCTCTTTGGTCCAACATTTCAACAGTAAATTGGATAACCCACGCATGAATGGATAAAATGGATCTACCCATGCAGGCATATAACCATACTGCTCACTAACTAAGCTTTTGGTGTAAAAAGAAATATCCTGAGGATGTCAAACGGTTTAGAAAAATTACACAAAATAGTAAAAAGGCCTGGTTTGAAAAAAAATACTCGAGTAATGAAGGAGAGTGTACAAGGGGCCTAATAAGGCCTAAGTGCCGCGGTGGAAAAACAATTCCATCATCCTCCGACATAATACATACAATAGTAAAAAGGCCTGTACTTCGGAAACTAAACATTTCTTTACCTACTTTTACAGAAACTTGGGTTTGTGTGATTCGAGATACCCCATAGTATTTTTTACATTGTAATATTTTTTCGATATATTTTATGTCAAAGATATGCTAAGTAAAATAACCCTTTACCAGGCTTTATCTAGTGATTTTCGATTTGACATTTCGATGTACAAAATATTCATCTTCTAGGTTCACATAAAACTACCATATCGTGGCGGCAGCTTCTCTAAATGGCAGAGATGGTGGTTATTGGCCATCTCGATCTCGATTTATTACAGCGGCACCCAATATAATATTTTTGATATCGTCGTTTATTTGAAATATAAAATAATTACATATTGGACCTCGCTGAACGGGCCCTTATTTATGGAGCGGTATTAGCGTCCATGCCAGCATTTTTCGCAGATAAGAACGAGTTCCACCGAATCCTCTACTTTATGTAACCGCTGGGAATAATTTTCGGATATTGCATAAAAGTTTCCCGAAATCAATAAGAGTTATGTGTAGTCTGTGAATACAAAAAGTGTAAAGAATGTGTACAGGGTGCCCGGGAGCGACTGGACCATCCTCCTCCCATTCTATGATAGCCGATATTCTACGATTTTAACATGTAATCGTCTCGAGTGTCGCCATTATAATGTATAATTCATAAAGTATACTGTAAGTGCGATAAGTTAAGGACAATTTTATTTAAAACTCGACCTGAAAATGCTACACAAAATTCAAAAGACTGCATTGACCGCCACATTGCGAATGCAGTAAATTTGCAAAATTCAAAGTTTGCGAACATGCCAAAACGGTCATGTTATTTAATGGAATAACACTAAAATTTTTGGCAAAGAAAATAATACGGTAAAAAGAAAACTAAAAGAGTCCGCGCTTATTCTGATAAATTTTGACACTTTTCTTATATTTTTTAAATATTGAGCTTTGTTTGAATACCTTATTATTAATTTTATACATTATTTGTCCTTGTCTCCTTCAAAATACCCCCCTCCCATATTCACACACTTTTCCCAGCAGTGTCATTTGAAATGTCCTTTAAAGTCTATGACAAATTTTCTTTGATGTCATCGATAGTCTGAAAACGGTGTCTCTTCAGCACCTATTTTAGTTTCGAAAATAAGAAAAAATAGCAAGGAGCCAGGTCTAACAAACAAAGAGGATGAGGGAGGACAGTAATATGATTTTTGGTATAAAGCTGGATAACCATGAGTTATCTCGCCACAGCTCTAGTCCCTTTTTGCGGATTTTTTCTCGTAACCCTTGTAGCCTTGCTAGTACACACGGAACACTGTTTCACTTTGGGGCAAGAACTCAAAATGTGCAAGTCTATTAAAGTCGAAAAAACAGTGACATTAACTTTGACATTAGATCGAGACTGACATGCTTTCTTGGGGCGTGAAGATCCCTTGCTAATCCATAGCCATTGTGATGATTGAACTTTTGTCTCAATGTCGTAGCCGTAAACCGAGCCTTTGTGTCCCGTTATGATCCTTTGTATGAANAAAATTTTTGGCAAAGAAAATAATACGGTAAAAAGAAAACTAAAAGAGTCCGCGCTTATTCTGATAAATTTTGACACTTTTCTTATATTTTTTAAATATTGAGCTTTGTTTGAATACCTTATTATTAATTTTATACATTATTTGTCCTTGTCTCCTTCAAAATACCCCCCTCCCATATTCACACACTTTTCCCAGCAGTGTCATTTGAAATGTCCTTTAAAGTCTATGACAAATTTTCTTTGATGTCATCGATAGTCTGAAAACGGTGTCTCTTCAGCACCTATTTTAGTTTCGAAAATAAGAAAAAATAGCAAGGAGCCAGGTCTAACAAACAAAGAGGATGAGGGAGGACAGTAATATGATTTTTGGTATAAAGCTGGATAACCATGAGTTATCTCGCCACAGCTCTAGTCCCTTTTTGCGGATTTTTTCTCGTAACCCTTGTAGCCTTGCTAGTGCACACGGAACACTGTTTCACTTTGGGGCAAGAACTCAAAATGTGCAAGTCTATTAAAGTCGAAAAAACAGTGACATTAACTTTGACATTAGATCGAGACTGACATGCTTTCTTGGGGCGTGAAGATCCCTTGCTAATCCATAGCCATTGTGATGATTGAACTTTTGTCTCAATGTCGTAGCCGTAAACCGAGCCTTTGTGTCCCGTTATGATCCTTTGTATGAATGTTTTATCGTCATTGGATTATTCAAGGAGTTGCCGATAAACATCCACACTATTTTCTTCTTATCGTTCGGTCATCAAAGAGGAACAAATTTTGATGCAACTTAATGTACGCCCAATTTTTCAGTAAAAATTTCATGACATTACCCAAATTGAGATGTTAACCTTTTCTGCAATTTCTCTGACAATCAATCGGCGATTTGCACGTACCAGATATTTAACTTTCTGAAAGTAGGTGTCATCAGTTGAAGTCGAAGACCTTCCTGGTCGAGACATGTCCAATTGACTGGTGACCACTTTTAAATCGTGAAAACCATTCGTAACATTGCGTACCTACCACAAAGGGCATCTCCTCCGTAAGCTTGTTTCAAAAGTTGAAACGTTTTCATGAGAGTTTTCCACAGTACGTTGCATCGTAGTTTCAGAAAATGGCACATTTCGAAAATCGTCAGTAACACTTAAACTGGTTTCTCACAAAGTAGGTTTAAAGTTCTAGAGGTTTTCTCTTAATTGCAACACATCTTTTCAAAGTTACCATATGAAATTTGGTTGTTACAGTCTAAATATGAGGTACAGAAACAATTTCTTATAAACGTATAGTGAAAATTACTATTATTTTTTCTTTTTAAATTAACTTTAGTAAGATACGATGGAGCTATCTGCTATTTTTTAAGTAACTAATATCTTATGTAGAGATGAGATGTAACTATCTCTATATCTAAGAAACCTAGTATATCATATCTAAAGATACAGAGTTGTATACACTCACCACCGGCAGTAATAGAAAAGTAATAACATCGTATGTTAAGTTAAGATGAAAATACCACATACTTCTCAAAAAAGTATTAACATCTTATGTTCACTTGCAATAAAACGGTGTAATAATTGTTACACCTTCAATATAATCGTATATAAAAATACGATGTTCTTTAAAAAGCATGTTTGCTATAATCCAGGAGCAACTCTACATACGATTAATATGTTTATTTTAAACTGTATAAGCAAAATTGTAACTGTTGTTACGATAATATTTAGGTTAAATTTCTATACAAAATAGATACGATAAAAATACTTTTTCAAAAACTGAATATATTTTTCAAAATAAATTGGAATACATGGTTTTAGCTGAAAAAGAAGGCATTCTTATATAGAAAAGTAATCTTTACTAATTTTTACTAAAAATTGAGATACGATGTTCTTATTTGCGAACGTCGATATGGTTACAGAGGAGGTTATGCGCAACGTAATACTGCCAACCGTATGTCCCTAAATATATCCATTAGCGCGTAATTTAAAAGGTTCCGTTATTTTCTGAACAGACGTATTCTCAATGACGAAGTAAGTATAATAATAGAATGAATAAACTATGTGAAATGAACTGAATAAAAATTGTAAAACATTCTTGAAGGAAAATCACACTGATGACTTTTCCGGTTTCAAAACAAAATAATAACAAATAATATATCATTGGATTCGAAAGAGAATGAGGAATCTAATGGCATTATGCGATTATACATATATTCGAATAGAAGAACAAAAATAGTCGCAGGTCTAAAGGAAATAGAAATTTTGGATTTTTCTAAAAGTCTCCTGCCGTAAAGGAAGGAATTTCTACCTTTTCTGTGACAAATGATCACCTCTCTGTTTCCAAGGGTTTCCGAGATACATAGTTTGATAATTTAAGATTCCTTGTGTAAATTTCATTTAAGTAACTGAGAACCGACAGTACAACATTAAAAATATTTATATTTATTAATATATTATTTTAATTAATGTGATTATTGAAAGTTGATTTATTATCATTAACAATTCCTAAATCCTTTATCTCGTTCTTTTTCTATCCAAAACATATTGTATATTTTGATAAAATTTATTATAAGTATAGCATTGTTTTTTACAGAGTATTGAAATATATAGCTATTGCTTAGTTTAAAACACTGACACAAAATCCTACATTTGTATTTTTAATAGATAAACGTAAGGAGAAGAAATGAGAATTAGGAGAAATGATTATTTAACACAAATTCACTGGAGAGTTAATTAAAATTTAACGTAGCAATTAGTAGAGGTTGTTTTAAGTTTCCGTGTAATAAATTTGTGTTTGTTAAACAGCTTAATCCCCACAATAGCTTGATTAAGAATAGTGGAGATAGTCTCGACAGAAAAACGGGATATAGATTCTGGTTCAATAAGGAGCAAGGAATACTCCCATCTTAATCTATCTAAATCTACCTATAATGTTTCGTCTTATCGCTCGAGTGCAGAGATTTTGAACAAAAGTGGCTGCAACCTGTAATATCTGTTCGGTGCGCTCTTCTCTACAAGGCGAAATCCTTTTCTCCATTCGTTCATTCGCTTCTCCATACTTTTCAGCAATCTGATCTTAATCCGCGATTTACTTTTCAATTACGGTTCTTATATTAAGTTATTTTATAAAGAGGGTGCTTAGTTTCTTTGATGATGATACAAAAAAATAAAAGAAGAAGAAAAGCGGCGGTTATAATTTTGTACACAATAATATACGTACATTTTTAAATTTAAATTTAAATATGGAATTGGAAGCCTCCGAATTTATCAGTGCCAGATTTTTTTGTAACTATAAAACAAAGGGTCTCACCGGGTTTCCACGTGAAATCTGCACTGGCGTGTTGTTTAACAATGGTGTCTTCAGTGTGTTGCTTGTTGATAGAAATAACTTTTGACCAATTATCAGAGCTCTATCTTTGCTCATTTTTAAAAAATTGGGGTTGCAACCCTTTACTTCAAAATCATTTTTCTATTAAACTATGATAGATATTTGAATAAATCCAACGGCATATGGAAGCTACTGATAAGAATTATATTGCATATTTTTTTCATAGTTTTTCAACTAAATAAACAGTGAGACAAAAAAATTGAAAAAATGAAGGGTGATTTTTTGTGACTATTTCTCGAGATACACTAACCAAAAAAATCACGTATAATCAATGAGTCTTAAGCTACAAGATTACATAGATCTGCGATGGATGGATCATATTCAAAATATTCATTTTATGTTGCTAGGTACAGTATTGTGAACTTATACTTGTTAGAACTTTAGAATATACCACGACAGTGATGTGTGAGATCTTTGTGAAGTTGCAATATTTGTGTAAGTTTTAACTGACGTATTACACTTACAGATGTTATATAAAAAGATATCGGTATCCGATTTTGTCATAATTAGTCTGAAAATTAAATCTTTATAGTATGCCTGTAGACTCACAATGGTACGAATATTGTATCCCAATGTCACCTTGGAACAAATGGAACAAAATCAATTGCGCGTGCGCAAGCTAACAGCTGATCCAGTCAAGCAGAGGTTAAGTTCTACATTGTTCATGGGTGAATGATTCGTTTCTATATTTTAAAAATAATTATAAATAAATATTAAATATGTGACCGAAGATTTTATTGTATGTTGAAAATTAAAAAAATCATTATTGTGAAGACTGGTTAAAATATTCGACATTACATATATGTACTTTTCACATCAATTGAAACTATAATAAGGCTAGGGAGTATAATATTCGGTTGGATATAATTTTGCATATTTTTTATTTTGTTAAAGCCTTTATATTATTGTAAAATGGAAGATAATAGCGGTATACAAAATAAATGTATTAACGTAATCGAAATAAAAAAAATTGTTGGAAAATCCAACAATTTTTTTTTATTTCGATTACAGTTAATGCATTTATTATGTATACCAAAATAAAATTGTTGTAAAATCCAACAATTTTTTTTTATTTCGATTACAGTAAATACATTTATTTTGTATACCGCTATTGTCTTCCATTTTACAATAATATAAAGGATTTAACAAAATAAAAAATATGCAAAATTATATCCAACTGAATATACTCTCTAGCCTAAATATAGCTTCAATTGATGTGAAAAGTACATATATGTAATGTCGAATATCTTCACAATAATGATTTTTTTACTTTTTAATTTTCAACATACAATAAAATCTTCGGTCACATTTAATATTTATTTATAATTATTTTTAAAATATAGAAACGAATCATTCACCCATGAACAATGTAGAACTTAACCTCTGCTTGACTGGATCAGCTGTTAGCTTGCGCACGCGCAATTGATTTTGTTCCATTTGTTCCAAGGTGACATTGGGATACAATATNTTGGAAAATCCAACATTTTTTTTTTATTTCGATTACAGTTAATACATTTATTATGTATACCAAAATAAAATTGTTGGAAAATCCAACAATTTTTTTTTTTATTTCGATTACAGTTAATTTATTTTGTATACCGCTATTGTCTTCCATTTTACAATAATATAAAGGCTTTAACAAAATAAAAAATATGCAAAATTATATCCAACTGAATATACTCTCTAGCCTTATTATAGCTTCAATTGATGTGAAAAGTACATATTGAGATAAACCTGTTGAGATAAATAAAAAATTTGAAGTTTAAATATTATAAGTAAAAATTAACAAATGTCAAATAATGACAGAGTGAAGATGATGGCAGATAAAAATTCAATATTAAGTTAAAAAAATTTGATAATGTAAATTAAAATAAAAATATTAAACAATAATTCAGGGAAATTAATATAAAATTTGTCAGTAGAATGTTAGAAAAGAAAATAATAGATAATAAAGTGTAAAGTGAAGTGAAGAAAAAAAAAAGNAATCATATTTCTATTTTTTAGAAACAATATTTTTTTTTAATGTTCGGCGCTTCGACCACAGTCATATAAAAAATATATGGTGACTCTAAAATAACAAGTTATACAAAAATAATGTTTTACAACATTATTTTTTATTGTAATACACAATGCGAGTGCCTTGGTTTACGCCGACCAGTGATAGCGTACACAAGAATTAAAGTGCCGTTTAAAAAGTTAATTACACGTCGACGATGGCAGCCGACACCAGTGTTTAGCTTATGCCGATGACATTGTGCTGATGGCGAGATCCGAGGAGGAAGTAACAAGGGTTTTTAAGTTGTTGGAAGCAAAAGCAAGAGAATATGGCCTAGCAATCAATGAAAATAAAACAAAATATATGGTGATGAAAAACAATACCAGAGGACTTCCAGCAAATTTAAATATTAGTTGCACTGCAAATAGGAGATATACGATAGAGAGAGTAGAACAAGTCGAATATCTAGGAGTAACACTAACGTGTAAGGGCGATGAAGAAAAGGAAATAGAAAAAAGGTTAGCGAAAGGAAGTAAGGCTGCGGGAATGTTTTCAAGATACTAAGGAAAATTTTTGGAGGAATTAAAGTCCAAAACGAATTCAGGAGAAGAACAAATAAAGAAATAGAGGAGCTGTATAAAAGCCCAAACATTGTTCAGGTGGTCAAAATGCAAAGAGCTAGATGGTTGGGGCACATAGCGAGGATGTCCGGCGAAAGGTGGGTTAAAAGAATACTGATACAAGGTGAAGGAGGAAAGAGAAGAAGAGGGCGACCGAGAAAAAGATGGCTGGAGGAAGTGACAAAAGACGTGAGGGATGTAGGTGTCAG
>NW_019416565.1:326525-338947 GCF_000390285.2 Anoplophora glabripennis
CACTGTGTGGCAGGTACCGACTGATACTCCCACCATTTGTGATAAAACACGTACAGAAGTTCTTGGCGCATTTTCCATTATTTGTTGGACATTTTCTTTTAATTCTTCAGTCCGCTTTTTAGGTCGGCCGCTTCCTTCTTTTCTTGTTACACTGCCCGTTTCACGAAAAACATTAACACAACGCTGAACTGCACTTTGAAAAATTTTGTACTCAACAACGCCGGGAAATTGATTTTGAAATTCTATGAAACATTCCTCAATAGAATACTTCCATATTCCATCAATCTTGCGTCCATTTCTAAAGTAGGACTCTATGATAAACACTTTTTGTTCTTGAGAAAACACCATTTTAAACGCTTTTTAAAACGAAAATATTCAAATTGATAGCGGCGATATAGTGCTTTGACAGATGACGTTTAAGTTCATTTGCTATACGCTACGTCCTACGTCCAAATTTTCAGAACCAACTTGACCACGTTTTTATTTGAACGCTCGTTATATACGTCGACTAATTATTTGATTATAAATAATTTTTCATTCGGATTTAGGGAAACACGTACTATCACCCCTAAAAAAACTAGCCTCCCCCCCCCCACAAAAAGTTACACCCTGTATATCAGCACACTGCAATTTTATCTCGTCATAAATTTGGGAACATCTTAGGTCATTAAACGGGACTATTACCAACGCCAAATGTGCACAGGCGGTGGAATTGGCAGTGTCTCCTTAGGGCCATAACGAAAAGTCGCATTTTCAGTGTCAGATAGAGACTAGAGACACGAGATATGCCCGCATATCGTCGTTCCACTATGGCTGTGCAGATGTCAACGCATGTGTTTTCAATACCGTATATGTTGCTTGTGTCTCTAGTCTCTGTCTGACACTGAAGACTTGACTCTCCGTTATGGCCGTACTCTTACCCATCCAGATGAACCACAGGGTGTAACGATAATACCTGGAATGTCTGTCTGGTGGTATCACCACCGACTTCAGGGGTAGAAGCGACAAAGTTAGGAAGGTCTTCACCTGAAAGGTTTGTTACGCCAGAGAATGATGAAATTGAAGGCTAGGAAAGTCTCTATCCGTTACCAACGACCAAAGTCGCTAAAGTAGTGTAAGAGTGCCTACAAATTATTATTGATCCCCTTCGAGTGATGTGATTGGGATAATAAATGGAATAGTGTCAACGTCAATCGTTATTATTTTTTTGCTAATAAAGTTAAGTTTACCTGGAATGCACACTTGGAAAATGTGGTGAATAAGGCGAAGCAAACATTATGTGTATGCCGTTGCCTTATTGGGAGCACCTGATAGCTGAAGCCAAAGATGTCATACTGGATGTATACATCGATAGTAGGTTTTTTTATGGCGCTGTGGTATGGTGGCAAAAAACACAACAGACCTCAGCGAGGGAAAAACTGAATAGAATCCAGAGACTAGGCTGTTTGGGTCTAACGGGGGCGTTGGCGCTGCGCTAGAAGTCATGTTAAATCTACCACCGCTGCATATAGTGGTGGAAAGAGAAGCATGGCTAGCAGCTGACCGACTCAGGAACAATAACGACTGGAGGGATAGTCCCTATTCCAGGATTATGGACACATCTCTGTCGAAACCAACTCTTGGAATGGTATCTAACAATGTGGTTTCAAGGTTTCACTTCCACAAACCATTTGAGACTCGAATAGAGGATCAAAGCAAATGGGAGGAAAAGTTTGATACCCTGGAAAGATAGAGCCTAGTACTTATGGACGGCTCCAAAATGGCCAAAGGAACGGGTGCAGAAATCTATGGACTCAGGCCCAGATGGAGCGCAAACTATAGTCTGGGGAGGTTCCCTACTGTATTCCAAGCAGAAATTTTCGCGATAATGGCGTGCCTGGTAGAGAATATACGTAGAGGTCATAAACGCAAATTCATATACAGGGTGATTCACAACTTATCCAAAAAAATTTGGGAATAGATGCGGCATGAGAAATGGAGTCAATATTGTAAAAAAAAAATTTGTAAAATCCTTATAGTTTCTGAGAAAAAAATTATTGAAGTTATAGCACATTAAACCACTACATAGCTGGCCAACTGTAGTCTCTAGCGTCATTCGCAATACGCGTGGAGAGCCATGTGACTCCTAATACTGAAATCCGTCGTTGCTGTAGTTTTTACCTGTTATCTGTGGTATTTACATCAGTTTTTTAGTAGTTAGTGTCAAAAATGGCTTGCGTGTATAGCAACTCAGAGTTGATGGATATCGTTTTAATTTATGGTGAAGCAAGACAATATTTGTATTATGGTGAAGTATTTGTGTTATGGTGAAGCAAGACATCATTTGTGTTAGTTCGTAGAAAGTGAGTAAGACGGACCCAAATGTGTTTACACGTGAGTGGATAAAATTTTGAACAATTGCTGTTGCAGCATCGGGTATGTCAAATGATTTTATTATTTAAAAACACAAATTAATTTTATTAATAATTAATAAAGGCAAAAGCATTTGAATTTGCCGATATAAAATAGGTGCGATAAAATTCTATTTACATATTTCTTTCCTTGCGAAAGTTTTTGTCCGTTTTTATCACGCCGCCATACCGGTCGCATTGTGCGAGGTCAGGTTTTACAGTGGACCAGTTTCCAGTGCCGTGCAGAAGTGTATTTTTAAATCAATTTCGAACTGACCTTTTTGATTTTTTCTTTACAAAATTGTATTTGTAAGGGTCCCCTGTACATCCAGAATTTTTTTTGGATAAGTTCTGAATCACCCTGTATATTCTCTGATAGTCAAGCTGCAATTAAAGCTTTAGGCACATACAAGATAAGTTCAAAACTTGTGTGAGATTGTTTATAAATAGTGACTGAGATGGCCACCAATTATACAGTGAGACTGTGTTGGGTGCTAAGACACAAAGGCATTTGTGGGAACTAGAAAGCCAATGAACTCGCTAGGAAGGGATTTGAGACAGAGTTCATTGGCCCAGAGCCCTTCTGCGGTACATCTCCCAGAGTGGTCAGGCGAGCTCTGGGCAAATAGACTGAAACAGAACACAGGAAATACTGGACTTCAAGGCCAGGATATAGCCATTCTAAGAAGCTCATGGAATATTCTTTGAAGGAAAGAGCAAATGAGTTGCTGAGCTTGAATAAAATAACACGTCAATGTCTTGTCAAAACGGGACACTGCCACTTTAGAAAACATCTAAAGCTAAAGCTTGTGGGCAGTTCGGTCTGCCGAGGATGTGATTCGGCGGAAGAAACTTCTCTGCTTATCCTAGGCGAGTACCCGGGATTTGCACGTAGTAGAATGACGCTCCTGGGGACACCCTATTTGGAGCCCAAGGAGCTGAGAGAAGTGTCAGCAACGAAGCTTTTGGACTTTGTTAAAAGGACAAAACTACTTGCTGAATAAGACTAAG
The DNA here is from genome assembly GCF_000390285.2 of Anoplophora glabripennis. Classification (NCBI taxonomy): domain Eukaryota; kingdom Metazoa; phylum Arthropoda; class Insecta; order Coleoptera; family Cerambycidae; genus Anoplophora; species Anoplophora glabripennis. The sequence goes on from NW_019416565.1 coordinate 329,927, forward strand.
TAGTGGGACGCACATAGGCCTAATAAGGCCGCGGTGCCATGGAACTTATAAGAACCAACCACTAGCAAAAGAAGAATTTTGAGTTTTTTACCTGTATTTTTGGGGTTTCACTGTGTCCAGTGTCATAGAAATTGTTGATGTTTGAATTTTTTTTACTTTTAAATTGTTATTTAAATAGTATTGAGCTCACAGACTTTTATCTAAAGCTATATAATAATTCTGAAGGCAAAATTTGTAATAATAATAGGTAAAGTAGGAAGGGAAAAATGCCGAATCCGTTAGTTCCTACAGATTCAAATGATCCTTATTTAAGAAAGTGTGGATTGGAAGATGCTATTAAAAATATGTATTTAATTCTGCTAAAAAAAGAATTTTAGGTAAGCATTTTTATAAAAACATTTCGAAGACAAATACTGTGCAACAATAATGAACTAGCTGCAAACTAATTAAAATCAACAGGTAAAAGTTTTTGACCGGCTTTGGGGGGTTTAAGGGTGCTGGTAGCATGGGCCTTATCTTCCTTACAAATGGGTTACATCGCTATCGGTATTGCGTTTTTACACCATCTACACACGTGGCTGAAAAAGGAGTAAAAGTGGCCAAAAACAGATCAGCAAACCATCTGCCGTTTTTTTTAATCGAAACTTCATTCCAGAGGCTAAGGATAACTCATATTCATAGCAATTTTCAATTTTCACCGAGACCACTTTTTAAAGTACTTTGTTGTAAACAATTTTGTTTTTAATTTCAAACAAAGTATAATATGACTTTTATAAAATGTAACCGATTTATTTTAATGTAAACGTAAACTGACTGCATTCAAAACAGCAGATTAATTTAATAAAAAGAAACTGTTTTTTCAATGTAGTTAAGTTTAAAACAGGTCATGTACAAAAATATCTCTATATTGATACATTATCTAATAGGTTGCTGTCAATATTTCTAAATAAAATACAACTATCCAATTTCGAGTCGATATCTTTAAAACTCTTTGAAATAATTAATAAAAATAAATAAAAAATTAAAATTTAAACACTCTGTATCCCGGAAAAGAAGCATATTTCGACCTACGTTTATATGAACTTTTTTTCACAAAATAACTTCGGCAACCACCCCCTAAAATATTTCGCACTTATTTACAAACACCCTGTATATATGGTTGTAAATAAAAGACTTTTACGTTATGTATACAAAAATTGTTATTTTGACATCTAATAAATATCATGTAAAAATCAACTTTTAATTACAGTTTTCGAAAAATATTATAACGAGACCACTTTTTTATATATTATTTCGAATTATAACGCAGCTTCTGAATGCTTATAACGCTATTTGAGAAGTATTATAATTTCTTTGACCATAAAAGAAATCACTTTGGGCTCCCTTAAAATATAACCCTTATTTCACAAAGAGAAAGCGACCAAAAAGATAAAAGAAAAATGGCTGCTATTTAAAATAACAAAAAGTACCTAGAGTAAATGTCGCGAAACGAAATTGTACCAAACTCCTGAAAACATCTATATTTTATCGGAATTGATTCATTTGTTTTCGATGAAAAGGTGTATGGAAAAGTTAAAATAGATGTAGATTGGGTTGAAATATTATTACACTCAGTTATGATACGATGTGCATAAATTTACAAAACTTAAATCTCTTCAAAGTTGTAATTACAAAATAATTTGATTTTCTGCACTGGAAGTCATTGTAATTTCAACTTGTCGGAGAATAATTTAATTGGACCCGCGCTGTTGGGTCGGAAAGCTGCCTTTAAATATACGTATAGGGTGTATATTTTTAAGTGTATACCTATATTTTTTACCTGATTGTAAATGTATTAACATATTTATTAAAATAAACCCCTAGAAAAGTATTTTTATATGCTCTTCGGATAGTTAATACGTAGCTATCTATGATTTTATTTAAATTCAATTAGCGATTTTATATAACACATTTTTTTAAATTTGTATGCGAATTTTGAAAATTAAAAGTTTGATTTTATTACAAACATCGTATTAATTTTAAATTTTCTGGGTTAACTAGTCATTTTACATTAAACAAAAAACCTTGAGTTCTGGATTTGGATCTTGCTATGTGATGTTGAAACCACTGGCAAAATTCCACACGGGGCTGAAAATTATTGTTATTTAATGCTTGAACCCTTCGTACATGATGGGGGTGTAATAATTGTTCCCGTAGTACATCCCACATGGTACTGTTAGATACACCCAATTCTCGGCCAATGTCGCGAGTACTGCGCCTCGGATCTTCCTCAACGAGCTTTATGATGTTTTCTTCGTTGTCGAAAACATGTTGCGGCCTTTCCTGTCTACGACATTCATATGTCAAGTGGACACTCCCGGCATCCCGTAACCTTTGAGCTGCCTTTTGCACTGTTCTTCTGTTAGGTTGTCGTCTACTATGATAACTGATCGCATACAAACGACAAGTCTCATTTAAATTGTACTGATATTCTCCGTACATTAACATCATATCTGCGGGTTCTTGAACAGAAAACATTTTATGCAACACACAACTCAAGAACACAAGACATACTGACCTACCATCAGATTTGCTTGATTATGGAAATCACGTGGAACGTCAGCTAATTAAAGAAGCGCTTCACGCATGTAGCGAAAACATTCTGGCCGTGCACGTGCACAAGATGCACAGGGTCAGCTTATATTTATTGTTAATTTTCTCAAAAACAGAAGCATTTAGACCATCAGTTGCTTAATCAAAGTTGTTCATTTTCGAGCCCTCTATCACCCCTTTCGCACTTATTTCAAAAACACCCTGCATAATTCAAATTGGAAATTAATATAGTTTTCTTATAAGAGCTACCCAGCTATATAAGTTAAACAAACACTAGCCAGTGAATTAGATGAAATTTGATAAATTTTAGCTGTCAAAAAAAGTTATCTGACATTGAATAAAATCGTCTTCTGCAGACCAAAGTGAAACTTATTTGTCTCTTAGCAATTTTACCTGTGGAGGATAGCGAAAATCAACATAATTTAAGATTTTACACAAACTCGTACTTATTTAAATAAATTTAAGTTTTCCCTAATTACGTTAAGATCAATTATTATTATATTATTAGATCAAAGTAATTAGTTTATATCTACGGTCCCTTGTTAATGATGTTAATAACATTGTTATTGGACTTTTACTCTTAATCCGAGCATTCTTACAAGAAAAGGTGAAGACGCACACAAATTCTAATTGTAAATGGTCTATTTAAATCTGTGAAAACTCCTCACACCACTCTTAATTCCGACGTGACTGATTATTTTTTGTTCAAATTTTGTATACATGTAACTTCAATAGCTCTTGGCTAATTGATTCAAAAACTTTGTGTCTGTCCTATCTATGAAAGATATAAATATTAATAAATGTGAAACGATTATTTTAGTACTAATATTTGGTGTCTGTCCTATCTATGAAAGATATAAATATTAATAAATGTGAAACGATTATTTTAGTACTAATATTTGTTGTTATTATTAATAATAAACATTTCATTAAGGTTTTTCACGCAAATCTGGAAAAGAAAGTTTAAATAATGTGTTTTCCAACCTTTTTGTTAGAATCCATAATAATTGTCATTGCAAACTGCAAGTAGCTGATTAAGAATTATATTGTTGCAATAAATTTCAGTAGCAGTTTCTTAAGATATAGGAAAAGAAAATAAATACCTATTTGATTACTTATCCATAATATAGAAGCTATAATTATGAATTTCTAGTAAAGCCTAAAAACAAAATTAATTATTAGGTAATATGAAAATATTAAACAAAGACAGATAATAAATACTTCTAAATACTAAACAGGGAAAATATTAAATCCAAATTAAAATCAGTGTTTTTCATAAAGAGATACAAAGTTTCCTTTGGGACATAAAAACGATTAAATTAAAGGTAAAAGCGAAAAACTGGAATTGGTATAATGCTCCTTTTAAAATTATTCATTAACAGACTGTTAAATAATGTTTCTATTTATGTTTCCTTTGACTGATTCTCGTGGATCAATGTTTGAGCCATTCCTTTACGCTCCATATAATTCGCGTTTTCGTTCATTTTGGTTATTGGAAAGTTGAATTTGATGGCTTCTGAAAAAACAGAGTTCAAAATTTTGTCATCCTGAAAATAGTTTCTATAATATTAATTTTTTTATCAGAAATTTATTTACTATGGAATGTATATGTACATAATTATGATTTCAATTATTCTTCTCTTCTTATATCTTTATTAAATTATCATATGTTACTATTACGTTTATAATATATAAAACATTTATGATATACTTTTTACTAGGGTTCATAATCGTAAAATTTTACGCTTTTGTTTAACGTTAATATATTATTCAGTAGATATGAATGTTTCATAGATGTTTAAATGAACAGTTTAATTTAACTATTTACTTTTAATAACGTTCATTTAACCTCCCCAAAATGACTGTCAACACTTTTTGTAAAAAAATAATGTATTTTTAACGTTACGTTTTAACGCAATAGACCGTTATTTTCCAACCACAAAAGAACCGTTAATTTTCTAACGTAACACGATTGATGTGTTGAAAATACGTTTTATAAACGTCTGTTTGTTTACTGGAATTAATCCTGGTTTGTCTCAACGTCGTTGCAACACTCTGTTCTGCACTAAATTCGATTGAGAACTTTAAACGAAGTTCAAAATTACAAAAGCTGATAATATAAAATATACACACTTAATTAAAAATGTATATTGTACCTATATGCTATTTTTTTAACAAGAAAATGATAAAAAGCTTAAAAACACTTGGTCAAGGCACACCATGATATAAATTTCACGTAAAGCTAGCCAAAATATATATAGGGTAAATCTAGGAGAGATGACGCACATTTTTTTAAATAATTATAAAACATATGTGAAATTGAAAATAAAGAGCAAAACTTCAGATTCCGTTAAAAGAGCTTACTAAGTTATAATATATGACTTCAAATATGACAAAATGTCGGAGATTTTGGTAAAATCTAAAAAAATTTTTTCTTATGACTGCGTCATCTCACCTTAGGTGTCGAGGAAAAATAACGCAGTATATTAAACAATCGTACATTTTTATTTTTTTCATAAATTTGTATTCAAACTTCATATAATTTACGTTTGGTTTATTTTGAAACTTATTATTAATAATAGATATAAATACTCATACTCACTTATTGTAGTTAGACAAAGAAGCATATACTCTGAACGAAAACGTAATTGTTTTCGTATTGTTCTTTATTTCTTCTTAAAAAAAAATCTAACCATGAATTCGTAGCCTGCCTTGCGAGATATTCTGTTGAAATTGAATGGTAATTCTAGTTTTTCTGCTAACTCAAAAGCCATAAAGCGCATAAAGGATCTCGTAGGTACAAATACATGTGTTTTCAACTTTTGCTTTACTAATTTATCCTATTGTGGACTCCTAGTGTACTTGAAGGTCCAAACGGTTTAGTTTGAGGTCTTCACATTTTCTTCGGCGTCGCAAAGTGCATTCGGGGCTATCGAATTCGCGACCTGCCTCAGGAATACCCATCTCATCTCTATCGATAGCACTAATTGCTCTAGACAACTGTTCTATTGTCCGCTCTCCTCTTCTAACGTTTCCGTTTCTTTTATATTTCGTCGGTATGCTATAAACGATAAATTAATAACATTTCTGACAAAATAAAATTTTAAACGATGTGTTAACTCACCTTACAGTATAAGGTGAGTTGACGCAGCAACTTTTAACTAAATTCATTAGAGGAAATGTGTGAAATTGAGGTTAGAAATACTTAACTACTCATTATCTACAACAGAATCCTTGATAACTTAATAAAAATATAACTTAAAGTACCTGTATATTTTCTGACTCTAAACGATGTAAAAATATTTAGTGTAACCTCAATAAATTTAACAAAATACTATCACTAACACTGTTCAAACATAACTGTATTTGAAACGTATACATGTGACGACATAATAAAAATTACCGGTGTTGCCAAATATACGCTATGAAGAATGATTGTGCCAGAACGGCAGTTCGTCATCTCACCTGATGCGTCATCTCTTCTAGATTTACCCTACCAATTACATAGCTACATAAAAAAAAGCGAGAAAATTACCACTGGAGTCTGACGATGTCTATCACATGTTTTCGGAGTCGCTGAATCCAAATTAGGGGTCCATTTAACCCCATCACGTCAAGATTTTTATAACATCGAAAAATAGGTCCGAAAAAGCAATAAATCCTCTATGCATTGACCACTCAATCCCAGTAACCCCATAACCCCTTAACCTCTTAATCCCTTAATCCCTTAAACCCCATAACCTCAAAATGCCATAAACCCAAAATCCCAGTACCCGGTAAGAAAGAGACCTATGCGCGTTGAAGTTCTGAAACACAGCATACATGCTTCTTGAGCTTTAAACCTATACCGAACGAATATAGACCTTTTTTAGAAGAACGTTCAGGGTTGGAAATCGGGAACGAAATCTTGGGGGACGTGTATAGTATGTTATAGGTTTCTCCTATGTAAACTTGGGGGACAGCTATACTCTACTCGTAGTATAGGTTCTACGTGCATTTCAATTTCGTCCCTGACTTGTAACCTATAAGCGTTCTTCTATAAGAAGTCTATATACGTTGCTTATAATCTTTAATAACCCCATAACCCCATAACCTCATAACCCAGTAAAAATAGCCTTATGTACGAACTCTCATGAGTCAAATCTTCGGACATCATTGCTATTCGTGTGAGGTAAGGGGAACATACTTTCAAAAAGCCCCCGAAAAGTTAGAGGCAAGGGGACCTCACTTTAATAAAGCACCCCAAATGGAATAGAAGCCTACCATGTCCTTGTCGTTGTTCCTGGGTTCGGTAAAACGTAGGTTCTCCTAACGAAAGTCTCGTTCTCACCGGGTTATGGGGTTTCGGAGTTATAGGTTTATTGAAAAATGTGGGATTGAGGCTCAAGAAGCAAGCATGGCTTGAACATACTGTGTACCAGGGCTTCAACGCGCGAGAAGTCTCTTTCTTACCGGGTATTGGGGTTTTGGGGTTATGACATTTTGAGGTTATGGGGTTAAGGGGTTTAGGGGATTAAGGGGTTATGGGGTTATAGGGATTGAGTGGTAAATGGATAGAGGATTTATTGCGTTGGGCCTATTTTTTGAGGTAATAGAAAATTCTGATGTGACGGAGTTAAATGGACCCTGAATTTGGATGTAACGATCTCGAAAACATATGATAGACATAGTCAGACTGCAGGGGTAATTTTCTCGATTTTTTTTTGTGGAGATTTGTAATGCTTAAAATGTTCGACATAACGTCATATGCGACAAGTAATATTACATCAACTTTATACCAACTTAAGGCAAAAGAACACTATGTACGAGTAGAAACTCATTTCATCAACTAAGTATAATTTACGTATGACACGTCATACTTTGTCCTTACCAGGTTTACTTGCTCACAGTTTTACACTTTTATAAGTACTTTCTTCATATTATATGCTCAAGACGGACTTAAAAAAAGCTGTTCTGTTGATTGATAAATATTATACAGGGTCGGAAAGTCCCCATGGTTCATTGGCCGTTACGTGAGAGCGGTAAAGAAAGTCATAGAAATCCGTGCGATAGATAAGATGGCTATAAGGAAGGTGTCTAATAGTCACCGCCCATTTCGCCCTTCCACAAATAAGAAGTGGATTTTATTTGTGGAAAGGCGAAATGGGCGGTGACTATTAGACGCCTTCATTATAGCCATCTTTATCTATCGCACGGACAAATAAGAAGTGGATCTTATTTGTGGAAGGGCGAAATGGGCGGTGACTATTAGACGCCTTCATTATAGCCATCTTTATCTATCGCACGGACAAATAAGAAGTGGATCTTATTTGTGGAAGGGCGAAATGGGCGGTGACTATTAGACGCCTTCTTACTTTGTCGCACGGATTTCTATGACTTTCTTTATCGCTCTCACGTAACGGCCGATGAACCAAGGGGACTTTCCGACCCTGTATACAAGGGTACTTCAAATTAAATTCCTTCGATTCGATTTAAAACCAGTAAAATTATTAAGAGAGTAGTAATATTTGTTATAGTATAAGTAATTAAGTTAAAATGCCAACCGAAATAAAAAAAAATCAAAAAATCAGTATATCTCCTAAACGGCCTAGTTTTCGAGATACAGGGTGTTAAATTTTTTGAAAAAGATCACGAAAACCCAAATATCTGTAAAGATGTTTGCTTAAAAGGATAAAAGAATTTTGATACTATGAAATATTTTGAAAATTCCAATGTTCTGTAATGGCCAATTTGATAACAGGTCTGATACGAGAAAAACTGTTCAAAAAATAGAAATTTGCAAATCTATTAAAAAGTAGTAACGGCAACCCTAACAATGCTCATCATGTCTTGAAAGAAAATTTCAGTCTGCATATGACAGAGTAAAAAATACGGGGTGTTCCATTTAAGTTAACAAAGTTATAGCTGCTTGAAGTTATCAAAATGTAACACCACATATGAAATACTTATAGTCTGTTTGGAAATAAAAGAGAGTAATAAAACCCCGAGATAAGAACCGGCCATGGGCGTGGTAATATTTCGTTTCAGGTAATTATCGGGTAACACTAATGCTAACAAAAATGACAGGGATTGGAAAATCGACTATCTACAGACTTTTAAAGGAAACAAAAAATGAACAAGATACTGTAAATCCCCCAAAATCATCTACAGGGAGGTCAAAAGTCGTTATAGATGATTTCTTCAAAAATGTCATTCGCAGAAAAGTACACTCATTTTATTTTAAAAAAGAAATACCAACGCTAAACAAAATTTTAAGTGAACTTTCAGAGGACAACGATTTGCCAAAAATCAGTAGAAGCAAATTATGGGCCGTCTTACGAGAGTTGAATTTTTGCTGGGAAAAGCAGAACAGGAAGTCAGTTCTTATCGATAAAGATGAAATTATTTGTTGGCGAAGATCCTACTTAAGATCAATTAGAAAATTCCGTG
>NW_019416565.1:342299-345410 GCF_000390285.2 Anoplophora glabripennis
ATCCCTACTAATATTATAAATGTGAATGTAAGTTTGTTTGTTACGCTTTCACGCGAAAACTACTTAACCGATCATCATGAAACTTTGTACACATATTGTTGGAGGTATTAGAAGTAACATAGGATACTTTTTATTAAAAAAAAAAAAATTACGAAAAATTTTCTATCACTATGCGAGCGAAGCCGCGGGTAAAAGCTAGTATTGAATATAAGCACCAGTACTACATTTATTTACGATTTGCATACATAATAAGCTTTTATTACTCTCTTTCATTTCTAAACAGACTTATAGCATTAAATGTTTTAATTTATTTATACCATAATTTAGTTTTACCTATGTCCTTAGCAGGTACTAAAAATCCATTTGATATCACGCTCCTGAAAAGAGTTACTAGCATCTCCGCGGACCCTTGCATCTGTCAATTTTTTTATTTAAAAATTAATATCTCAAAATCTATAACTCCTAGGTATAGGGAATATTTAACAAAGTGACCCATTGTACCCATTAAAAATAAGAAAGTTAATGTCAACTTCCGGTATAACCGGAAGTGCAATAACGTTTTAAATATTTTAGCTGTGTTGACCCTACTTCCTTTACTAGGTTGTCAGATTTTCAGATTTATCGGATCAGTACTTTCCTGGTGGAGCACCATGTATACAATTATATTTCAAAGAAAAAGTATCTAGTCATTTTCGAATTTTTTAACCTAAAATAAACTTCAAAAATAATTCTAAAACCATTCATTTGAAAAAAATGAGCCGTTTTTCATTTTAAATACCTACTATATCCGAAAAATTGAATGGCGTAGAAATTTGCCCTCACAAAATGTTATATTTCTGTACCAATTATTATTTTTTTGAATTTCTAATGATTACAATTATATTGTATTTTATAATCGTATTTGCAACAAAAAATCCTGTGTTATTTTCTTTGTGAAAGAAACAGTGTTACTTAGAATAAAAAAATAACATTTCGAAAATAACTCGTTTTACAATTAAAGTGGAACGTAATATGTTTCCTTTGAAAAACAACTGCGAATCAAATAAATTTGTTAAATTTCCAAAATACTCAGTGGTGTCAAAATTCTGAGGTTCTCAACTGGGATGTTTCTTGATATCTCCGCCAGTGGTTGCGTGCGTTCTAAAGTAAACAGGACTTTTTTGACAAAACCGATTTATTTTATTCAAAATAGTTCACTCCAACTCTATACAGCAATTTGCACGGTCTAAATATCTGTACAAGTCTTTTGAATGGTTTCTACGTCCACAAAACGCTTTCCTTTCATCGGCAAATGCATTTTTCCGAAAAGATAAAAGTTGCACGGTGCCAAATTAGACAAATACGGAGAGTGATTGAGTTAAAATGCGATTTTTAATAAAAAAAAAATCGGTCACAAGTGTCAATCGATGAGATGGCGCATTATCGTGCAACAAACGCTTCAAACGCCAAGAATAGTGCATTAACGCCTCTTTCACACGGGCGTTGTTTTACCGATCGGTAACCCACCGTCAGACCTGACGGCGACGTTTCTGTGTGTAAAGATGTATTTAACTATGTGTAATTTAAAATTTTAGTCGTTGTTTTGCCGATCGTTTTAAATGCGGACCGGTAAAACAACGCCCCCGCCCGTGTGAAAGAGGCGTAACGGTTTGGCCCGGTGCCGGTGGAACGAACTCTTTATGGTCAATATCCTTGGAATCGTAAAAGCAAATCAACATTGTCTTCACTTTTGACTTCTTCAAATAAGATTTTTTTGGCTCGTCAGGCGCCATGCACTTGGCATTTTGGGACTTGGTTTCTGGATCATATCGAAAACACTACGTTTCATTACCAGTCACAATGTTTTTGTCCTTTTTGGCCTCCTTGATGATTTCCTTCGAATGTTGTATTCAGAGTAATTTTTGGTCGTCAGCCGACTTATGTGGAACACACTGTGCACACTTTCCTGTAGCCAAAATGTTTTGCTAAAATAAGATAAATTGTTGTTTTTCAATTTCAATGAATATTTTGGCATATTCGATGAATTCACGCCCAATTTTAATGGTTGGCCAATATGTTGCTCATCATTTACGTCCTTACGACCATTTTTAAACCACGTACACCACTCATGAACTCTGCCACGGGATAAACAGTATTCACCATAAACATGGTTCATCAACTGAAACGTTTGGGTAAAAGTTTTATGAAGTTTACTAATGCCACAAACGTACTGTCACTTCAGACGCAATAACTCCGCTGCTATTCGTCCAAATGTCATGAAATTTTGACAGTATATCAGTGAAGGATCTATCTTTCCGAAGCATATAATTACCTCACTAGAAATACCTATTTTTGAAAAGTCCTGTTTACTTTGGAACACAATATACTAATCAAATCAGTAGGGAAAGTTACATTTCCCTCGTCTTCCATATTTCCAGCATTTTGTTAGCGACTGACAGTTATTACGATTTCCGTTCCCATATTTTCATTCATAGATCTAATATGTTTTCATTATTGTATATGTAACTAACCTCACTTATACCTTCTTATATCCCAGTTTTATGTTATGTTGAGTAGTTGTTTAGTTATCTTGTGCTTGTGTCTTTTATTAGTGATTATTTATTTATAAGTAATACTATACCCAATAAATAGTTAATAATGATGAAATAAAAATTATAGTAGACTAACATTTTAAAATCTACTTAGAAAAAAATACGCTTTCGTGATTTTTTGAAGAAATTTATAAAATTCAGAACGATTTTATAATCTAATCTAAATTATTTCTGATGAAATCCAAATAACTAAACCTGTATTTAACAAAAAACTGCAAACTTCTCTTAATAAAAAAAAATCAATCAATCTTGGTTTACAATAATTAATCAGAATGTTTACTCTGTGAGATCCGCCATATTCTTGGCGACTTTTTCTAGGGTGAGGGTATGTATTTAAAAATTACATACGTAATTCATTCATAAATCATTTAAAATTCCATACTGATTTGATTAGTATACTGCGCTTTGGAACTTACCTTGTAATTGGATACAAATTCCGTGAATTCTTATATTTATTAAGGTTTTCTATTACTTTAACACTCTGTGTAACGAAAACTGAGCTATTTAGAACATATAATAA
>NW_019416565.1:345949-369638 GCF_000390285.2 Anoplophora glabripennis
ATAATGATAATGATAATGATAATGATAATGATAATGATAATGATAATGATAATGATAATGATAATGATAATGATAATGATAATAATAAATAATCAAAAATAGGTCAAAACTAAAACACAGATATGTGAATAAATCATTAAAAAATACTACAAATAAATACTATAGATACAAAAAGAGGCACTATTACAAAATACATAAAGAAATATATCACACATCACATACATTACATGGTATTCCTAGGGGACTAACAATAGCAACAAAATCATCATTAAAATAATCATCAAATGAGTAAATAGCTTTAAGGAGGTTTATTTGATTTGGAATTGACAAACAAATATTCATAAAAAAATTGATATAAGCTTATTAATATGAAGAAAATCCTCAAAAAAAATTATGACTAGTTTGGATATCTAAGAGACGAGATAATAAAATAATTTTTCACGATTTAGTACAGAGTCTTATGAGAATGCGGATTTTTTGGTCTTTCCACTTAGAATGCGCAACAATTGACGAACAGTTTCCACAGCAACTTGTATAAATAGGAAACCGATATCTAAGGAACCGTATGGCAGTCTGTAGAAATCGATTAGGTACTTGTAAGATACATAATTTATAATAATTCTCCTTCAAACTGCTGTCGTTGACAAACTTATCCTCCATATGCATGATAGCGGCAACGCCGCGGTCTCGACGTAGCGTATTATTTGAAATTCTCAGGTGTCCAAACAAACAGAACGATCGAACGGGAGCGAGCCGAGCGCGCCAGCCAAGTGCAACGTTGCCAAATCTAAAGGCTTACTACTTTAGTCACTAACGAATCTACAGAAACTTTCGTTGGACTTTACAAGTACCTCCGTACCCGATAAACCTCCTTAAGAAAGTTCCTTATTCTCATTTTATAGTGAGCATTACATAAGAACCTAATTGCTTCAGGTAGCATATTAAAAAAGCGAACACAATAGTAATTAGAACCGACTCTAGTTCTACTTAGCCTAAGAGGAACAGGGTTTATATTGTACCTGTTTCTAGTAGGATAATCATGATTTGTACAATGTTGACGAAACATATTGATATTTTCCTTAATGTACAAAGGACATTCTAAGATATAGACACTTGGTAGTGTAAGTATGCCATATTTCTTAAATTGTTGCTTAAAGTCCGCTCTATAGGGCAGTCCAGCAATAATGCGAGTACATTTGCGTTGTAATTTAAAAATTTGATCACCTTGGCAAAAATGACCCCAGTTCAAAATAGCATAGCACAGATGTGAGTGAAAAAAAACATAAAAGGCTAACAGCAATATTTTTATCGAAACAGAATTAACAAGACTTCTGATCAGGAACATCTTTTTAGATAGTTTTTTAGATAACTCGTCAATATGTTGCTTCCAAGACATTTGGCAATCAGTGTTCACTCCGAGAAATTTCACTTGCGAGGCGCAATTGGTGAACTCATCATGCACATAACGCAAAGTTGTTACGGGTCNCCCTGAAAGAAGTTTTCCAGGATGTATCCAGAAGATTGAAACAGGCTTTCGAAAGGAGTCGGAAGTATTATAACCTGCGTCATAGGGACGAAAGGTTTCAATTGCATCAGCGTGTCTGGAAAAAGAATTATACCCTTTCTGATGCCAGCAAGGGAGTTACCTCGAAGCTGAATCCTAAATACGATGGTCCCTATACCATCGTAAAAGTCTTGTCCCCTTGGTCATATGAGTTGGCTGACGAGATCGGTCGGAGTCGTGGTGTTTGGCACGCCAAAAACATCAAAACACATCCTCCAGATGATCAGGTATCTCTTATATCTTTTGAGATCTTATAGCTGCTGTAGCTATTTCGCTGGATTTGGTCACAATATATGAAAGCATTCTTCTCTAGATAGAAGAGAAGGAAACTATCTTTCCGGGAAAGGGGGGGGTTGTTACGGGTCAATTTTGTCGCCCGGTATAGAGACGAATGTAATGTAGTGATGGCAATATTTAAAACATTTTTGCACGAACCAGAAATGAACGGTTTGAGGTTGAAATTAAATACGAAAAAAAAAATAGATAAATGGCTTAAGATTTTCTTAAAATAAATAATTAAGTACCTTTAAATTCAGTACATTTCGGCAATATATTATAATCTTAATAGAAACCTTTAAAATACACTTTTATCGCCGTCGAGTATAGGCAAAAAGAGGTTCAGTTTTTCGCACCGAAATAAAATTGACGATTTACTACGAATTCTGTCTTGAAAGATAGCAGTCATTCACGCAGCTTGTGGATTTATGTAAATTAAAGTTAATTAAAAGTGTGTTGCATTTTACTGATTAGCGTATCTATCGCTGATAGATAGCAGTGTTAATCTGGATTTGCAATTGTACTGTGCAACACATAAAAATTGCAAGAAAGGCCGCCCAATATCCAAGGTATCTAAATACATTCTTTTCCATTAATTCTGTCAAGCCATTTATATAACTTTTGTGAGGTGGATTCAATCACCTGCATTAACGTTTATTTCCCTCAACTACGTTCATTTCTAGGCCTTTTTTTTTATTCCCCGTGTGGCTGCCCTTAATTGCTGGTAATTGCAAAATATACTGTGGAGAGAGAGAGCCCCAATAGTACTGCAGTACAATACGAGCCCCAGGCGCGGAGGCGAACGTGCAGGCGACAGACCAGGGCGAAGGTACCAGGACATCCGACCCAGGCGGCGAGGCTTCGCCCGCTTGTAACCTAAAAACACCGGACACAAGGTCTTATTCATTTCTCTACTCATTAATTAGTTAAATTATTGAACTATTATTTTCCCTTAAAGCCTTCTTTGTTCACTTAGTTACGACTGTAAACCTGCCAGTATATATACTAAAAGGGACTTCATTTTGCATATTTACCCTAGAAGTCTCTAGGACCCCGCGTATCTGTTTATGACCACCCCTCTCGGGAGTATTTTGACCTATTGCAGCCATATGTTTGACCAATCTGCTATTCTTGGCTATTTCATATTTTGTTATAACAATTGTTATTTGATAATTACTTATCATTAAAGTAGTTTGATTATTATACCTTCTTTTTTTTTGCTATAATTTCTTGTAGTTTTATAACATAGCCTTGGTGCAACCGCAGAGATAGAGACTGCACCTCCACGCCCATCTCTGAGCTACTGGACTCTCTGCAACCTTTGCACATTTTGCCATTAAGGCTATTGTATCTGGCAGTCTCGCCGTTTTTTTTTTAGTATGCTACTATACCCAAGAGTAGGTGGACGTAGCAAAGTAAATAAAATAGACTGAGTTTTGTCTTGTTTGAGATGCATCTTATTTGCCAAAAACCACTGCTTAACGTTATCCTGTGTTGTTTTAACATTATTACGAAGGACGCTGGCCTGACCTGCACTATTTAGGATCGTAGTATCATCCACAAAGAGGATAAACTTGGAAATGCTATCACTATTTGGTAGATCGTTTATATGAATGAGAAACAGTACAGGCCCAAGGACAGATCCTTGTGGGACTCCGTGATTCATGGTTAAGCATGAAGATTTACTTCCATTAAAAGAGACGAATTGAGATCTGTCACTCAGGTATGATTTAATAAGGGAGATACTATTTGTATCAAAGTTATAGCGCGAAAGTTTTTGAATAAAATGTTGTGGCTCATACAGTCAAAAGCCTTAGTAAGGTCATATAAAGTACCATTAGTAATGTTTCTATTCTCAAAGCCATTCAGAACTGAGTGCATTAAGTTGTTTATTGCTAGTGAGGGGGACCTTTTATTACGAAAGCCAAATTGACAGGAGTGAAATAAGTTGTTTGATTCAAAATATTCGTTAATTTGATACTTTAGGATCTTTTCTAAAATCATACAATCAAACATTTTCCTCAAAATAGATCAACAATTCCAGCATTTCGTTTTCCCCAGTTATCCCGTAGAAAACCTACATACATCAAATATCATATTAATAAAAACAACATATTTTAATTTTCTCTCAACATAAAATATGAGAGGAGCAATCCCACCATTTCACATCGGACGAGAGTCGCAGTAGGTTGTCAACGACAAATAAGAAAGTATTTTATTTAAGCATGACACTTTGGACTGCGACGCATTTGTGCAGTTCATACAAAAATATCCAATTTCAATTCTGTTTGTCACTTTAGGAAGTGTGGAGATAGGTTGATAGCATATTCAGAATATCGGCATGTGTGCTTGACGTCGCGATGGCCCCGTTTCTATTCCCCTGTTCATCCGGACCGTCATTTGACTGGCAGTCCGAGTGGAAATCGCAGATGGCCGAACTATTGTTATTTTTTTGTAACTCGTAATAATTGCTCATAGGTTAAATAACAGTTGTTGAACTAAATTATAGATCGGTTCAATTGTCACTCGATTGTAAAAAAATGTTATTACAATGCACTATAATTCTGGCCTCTGGAATTGTACTGAAGTAATGCACGAATGATTACTTTTGTATATTATCTACGATCGTGTCAAAGGTGACAAAAGTTTTTTACACATACGATTTTAATTAAATTTCATGCATTATTGATTTTCAACAATAAAAATTCTAGTACGTAGTAGTACAGAGTTTACATAAATGATTACAAGCCATATGACCAGTAATTTTGTTTGGAACAGTAATTTTATTCCTTCACGTTGGCAATTAAATTTCGGTAAAATTAAAACTCATTAAACAGTAAGATCGAGATTATATTAAAACAACAGTCTGCTTCACCGGCTGATGATTGGCGTAATTTTCCACGAGATGTTCATTCAAATCAACGAATCAGCATAGACGCAACGGTTTGTCATTGTTCATTATAAACGAATCAATAATATTGATGACGCTAAGACCCCGGAATTCTTAATTGACAGTACCAGTCTGCAATATCGGGTTGACTACGCTCGGTAGTCAAGTAGCTTGTAATCATTTATGAAAGCTCTGTAGTAGATATATCATTAGCGACAATGGCATTGTTTGAGACAGCTTCGTTAGCTGGTTCACATTGTAAAAAGTGGATTGAATATCACAAGAAATTTGTTTATAAAAATATGTAAACATTAATTAATTACATATACACAAATTTTTATGAGTAGGTATAATTAACTTACCATAAAATATACGTAATATTAACTATTCTCTTTTACTCATTGGAAAACTGTATTATTAATACGTTTATTAATAAACAACTTGACACATTTAAATTTAAAATACTGCAGCCATTTTTAATACGAAAAGCAGGTTTTAAATAATCTTGCTAAAAATTCAAGCACTAAATTTGAATTACATTACTATTGGTAAATTTACATATCATATAGGCAAATTAATTAATAACTTCCTAGTAATTTTATAAAAAAATAATAAATCTTTATATTTTAATCATTGAAGACGTACTTTCGTAAAATAAGTAAGTAGTCAATCTATTTTCATAGGGGACAGTATTTTAACAAAAAAATATTTAAATAAATATATTTTTTTAAATCTTTAAATTAAATCTTATTTCTATAACTATTATACAGGCTGTTTCAGAAAGAATCCCGTAAATACAGAGGGTGATAGTACGAAAAAAATAAGAATTTTTTGTCTTATAAGCTATATGTCTATCTCCTCTTGTTTTCGAGATATGGAGCGACAAAATAACATTTTTACGAAAATTTCCAAACGGTGCGAAAAATGTTTAAGATATTTTGTATTCCGGGGTTTTTAAGGATGCCAAATACGCTGGTCTAATTATTTTTCTGATATTTCATAGTTATGCTACATTGCTATCACACTTTAAGTTCTAATTTTTTTAAAGTTAGGATTTTTACCATTCGGGCTCCAATTTCTAATGTACAAATTTTATTTTCTGAAAATAATGTACTCTTGTTAGAACTTCCTAATGTGGATGGTTTTCGAGAAAAAAAGTTTTTAATTAAACTCTTACAATATTACAGTGTATAAAATAAGTGACTTTTCTCAAAGTAGGCTTATGTCACAACTTATTGATACTACTAAACACTATTTGTTAAACTAATATATGAATATTTTTATATATTCATATTTACCAATGTTTTTTATTATTTTTTGTATATAAATTTTATAACCAAAAATATTTTGTTTTATTTGCAGTTGGTGAGTTATAATAATAATTATTTCTTAATTATTTCCAAACATTTTATGTTTCCAAAATGTCTTCTAAAAATATGTAATCAGAATAAAGATTTTGTTTTTCAAATTAGTGTCTTTTTAACTCTAAAATTATCGATTTTTGTTATGATTTCAACGGTAACTTTGTATTAATTTTTGGTGAAAATTAATTTTAGGTTTCGTGTCGTTCCTTTAAAAATAATTTAAACACTATAAATGCACATAAACTTCAAAAAATGTAACAAAGTAACATATTAATCTCATATACAGGGTGTCCCGGTACTTGATACAAAAGAGTCGAGTACAAATAGATGAGGTCAAAATAATATCAGTTCTTCATTAAAAAATTTTTCATACAGGCCTTCGTTAACAAGTTATGGACCCTCAAAGGTGAAAATTAATGTTATTTTTATTTACAGTCTCTAAACGATTAACTTCAAGCATGATGCAAATTTGGTGATCGATAACACATGCGTACAGCTTGTTTTTGATGCTGTAAGTGAAATTTCATTATGCGCAGAACGCCAGGGACGGACTATCTCCAATGGTTAACAACCTAGAATTTTTGCATAGATGACAATCGCAATCTACTTGTATCAAAAATAAGTTATCTGAAGAATTTGCCAACGATAATACTCTCTTGGTTACTCGGTAAAATTAACTGTTTAGGAAATATTTGTGATTTTATATCATAATACACATCGAACTGCGCTTCCACCATTTTTTGTTTTTATTTTTTAATTGGACATAATTACTATGTTAGAACAGTACATATTTTTAAACTAAGAGTCTAGAAAATCTTACTGTCTGCTAATGTAATTTTCACTAACAAAATTTGACGAATACACTTTGCACATAACACAAAATAGAAAAACAAAACAAGAATAGGTTAAAGTAAGTTAAAAAAATAATTTAAAAGAAAGAAATCATTCAAAATACATTTTCAATATGGGCACTTTCCACCTCCACACACTTCCTAAATCTACGAATGTTATTTGTTTGCACACGAGAAAGCATTTCTGGGGTATGTCTAATATTATCACAATGGAAATTAATTATTTGTAGCAATTTATACCTTATTTGTACTGGGGTTGCGAACACTAAACTTCCCGATGGAAGAAGTCCATTGAGTTAAAGTCTGAAGAACGTGGAGGCCATGAAATTAGGCCTCCTCTCCCAGTCCGTATATTACTAAACATAATGAATAAATAATTTCGTATATTGAAATGGGGAGTTCCATCGTGCATGAACCAAATGTTTCTTCGGGTGTCTAATCGAACATCGTCTAATAGTAGCTGCAAATTATTTTTCAAAAACTCCAAAATCGATATCCATTCAGACATTCCTCAAAAACGAATGTGTTTGACCGGTAGGTCGTATGTTCGAAATAATGTATTGAGATGTTGTTGCTTGAAAATATCTATGGAAAAATTCTGGGTTGTTAACCATTGAGCATAGTCCGTCCCTAGTGTTCTGGACATAATGAAGTTTCACTTACAGCATCAAAAACAAGCGGTACGCATATGTTATCGATCACCAAATTTGCATCATGTTGAAGTTAATGGTAATGACTGTAAATAAAAGTAACTTTTTAATTTTCACCTTTGAGTGCCCGTAACTTGTTAACGAAATCCCATATGAAAAAAAATATATAAGAACTGATATTATTTTGACCTCATCTATCTGTACTCGACTTTTTTGTATCAAGTACCGGGGCACCCTGTATATGCTCATGGAAAATTATTATAAAACATTAAGTAATTTTAAGTTTTATTTACCAGCTAACAATAATATTTTGTTGAAAATTGATACTAAATCTGAAAAATCAAATATACATACCACGTGTCCCATTCGTGAATATCAAGGAAGTCTCCGGTTCAAAAATGACCTAGATGAAAGTTGTTCAGCTTTTTGGGAAAGCGGTTGCTAAAGAATTTGACCTTAACCGTGTAATTGAAGGTCAATTGAAGGTCAACATCATAATTTTTAATAGGGCCCTCTATTTTTTACCCTGGGAACAGTTTCGGCAGGGAAATTTACATCTGGATGTGATCTCAACTTTGACCTTGCATTCACAGCGAGTTCAAATGTTTCGTCACCCCTGAAGTAACCTCGGAATAAGAAATTTGGCCCCAAAGTCGATGGGATTTTCATCAAGGTACTAAATCATGTCCTTGATTTGACCTTCAAGGTCATTTGAAGATCTAGGTACTACAGAAATTGACCTTGATCACCTCTACAAATGCTGTAAAAGATGTTTGAAACCATAGAACGGTGATCTTGTATTTAACCGTGAATGGCTGAATCCTGGAAAAGCGATAAACTCTACACCCGAGTACGTTCCATTTTAGTAATTGTTTGCTGAGTGTTTTGAAAACGACCGGGATTTTCATTTAGCTCACAAGTTGACATGCTATTAGTGTGACAGAAGAAATGTTCGAGAATATCGGAGATTTCCAAATCGTGAAACATTTTCCAATGTTGAAAGACGTACGGGCTCGAGAAACACACAAGTTTTTCAGTAACACTCGAGAACGTGCTATTGCAATCAGGGCACAAGGCGAAGAACTTATTTTGAATTGAAGATGACCCATATATTAGTACTAGAATTCTACCTCAACAAACTTGGTATATCGCAAACTTCTGTGCACTGATATGCCTTCTCTACGCCCATATCATATCCAAAATGTTCAAGAATTGTTACCGAATGATTTGATTAAGCGAGTGAATTTCTGTCAGTTTATTTTACATTAATGCATTAATTTGCAAAAGAAAATTGTCTTTACTGATTAAGCTTGTTTCACCTGCACAGGTATTACAAATTTACATAACTATCATAAGTACCTATTCCGATGTAAACCCTCATTCAGTAACGCCTCGACATTTCCAACGCGAGTTCAAAATAAATGTTTGGATCGGTGTTATTGATTGGTATTTAATTGGTCCAGTTATTTTACCGAATCGACTAAATGGCGAAATTTATTTAGAATTTCTCCGAAACACTCTCCCGGATCTACTTGACGAGGTGCTACTACAACTCGAACAATGACTGAAACATTGGTTTATGCATTATGGAACATTATTTTGGGGAACATTCGAGGAACATTAAAAAAATTTGTTTATTCCTCAACAATTGCGTCTTGAGCATAATTGTGGAATCACATTACGGATAAATGCACATTCATCGGCAATTATTGGATAGAGTAGAGTTTGTTTTTCTATTAAATTATTCTTATTCCAACTTTTTTCCCTGATCGTCAAAGGAGGAAGGTCAATAAAGCAACAATATTAAATCGATTCTAGGCAAAATGGGTTAAACCTCTCCACCCAAAATACTCAAAAACTCTAAATAACGTAATAAACCCATTTTTCTTACATCTGATGCACAGAATCATATAAATAACATTTTTAGTTATTTTCCACCCTTTTCCCCCTTCTACATAACCCCTGAAAGATACTGAAGAATGTCAAAGAGATTTCACAAAAACATTTGTCAGTCTAATATAAAAAATAATGAAATGTTTCTATTATAGTTTAAAAATCCATCCACCTCCTTCCATTCGAGCGTCTATCCCATATATATTTTTCTTCCTTGTACCTCGTTTTTGTTTCTCTAAATAGGGTTTAAATATAATATTACAGTTCATTGCTAATATTTTTTGTTATAGTTTGATGTGAGTGCCCTTGCCTCTCACTGATTGGAGTTAGTGAATCCCCTGTGAAGTGCTGGCGGCTGCGAAGTTTACTTATAATTAAATTTAGTAGAATATTATTTTCTCTAGACCTTTAAATAAATGTTTTACATGATGTAGAATTTGTTTTATATTCAGGTGTCTTTAGAGGTTAGCAGTTGAGTGGGTGGAGGAGGGGGGTAGAAGGGGAAAAAGTAAGAGTTGACTTTTTGATTATAAACAAGTGTTTTTATTTAAATTGTGCCCGACTAATATTATTTATATGATTCTGTACATCAGATGTAAGAAAAATAGTTTTATCACATTTTTAAGCATTTTTTAATGTTCGTGTTGGGGGGTTGTATCCGTTTTGCCTAGACTCGATTTAGTTTTGTTTCTGAAGGTCCAAAAAACATATTCCATATGATTAGGATGAATTTCTGCTAGGGTCGAAAACAGGCCTTATTGGCCCTCCCCCTTTGACGTTTAAATTCATAGCCAACTTTTGAATTTTTGATTATTTTAATTAACACGTCTACAATACGTATTATTAGTTATTTAGTTATTCGTGTTTTTGTTGAAAACGACAAATTTATAATGTTTTCGCTTCTACCAATTAGTTAAATGGTACATGTATATTCATTTAGATGCATCACAAAATCTTTTGAATATCGTGTAGATTTGTATTTTAGTATCGTTAATCAACTTTTGCCGCAAAATGTTATTAAAAAAAATGAAATATTTAATTTTTTCATTTTAGTGTGAAAACATCCCTGTTAAATGAAGAGTTAAAATAATACAATTAATACATTTTTACAAACTGGTAGCAGTATTTTCAGTGTAGTCAGATGAATTGGGGATAATAAAAAGTACGTAATTCAACTTTAACCAAGGTGCTGGTAACATATGCTGCATGGAAAGTTTAAATACTAAAAAAAAGCATTAAGCGACTATTAAGTAGCCAGATTCTCAGAAAGAAATTAAATAATATTCTCCGCGCTTAACGAGAAATTTCCGTCATGGGAAATTTGGAGAAACTTATAAGGAAATTTCTTAATCCGTATACTAATGTATTTAATACACTTAACCTAAGTTTTAATATACTTTTTTTAAAAATCTATTACATACTGAAGCGAAGTAGAAGTTCATGGTTTGGCTTGGCTTGAGTCAAGCAGCTATACAGGATGTTAAGAAAGTGTAAAAAAATTAAATGAAAGGATATTTTAAAAAATAAAAAATAGGTCATACGAACATATGTACTTACGGAAAGTTTTCGTACAAAAATCTGTTTTTGTGTATATCTTCCAAACAAATTATGTATAATTTGAATAAAAGGATGATAAATGTATAATTCAGGAACAGAGATTCGGAGAAAAAATAGACCCTCTAGAAATTATCTGAATTTACCACAGTACCTTCTCCAACTAACGTTTAAAAATATATTTCCTTTAGAGACATTATCATACCTTTAATTATATGTGGTGTTATTGTATAAAAGGCCATGAGTGAAAATAGACATACTTTCAGATTGCCAACTCGAAGCGAGCTAGAGAGCAAAGCCTTTGTTATAATCAACGGCAGTCAAATACCGCCAAAAAAAGTTTTCACTAAACTTTCAAATTCTTGATGTAATCGCACCGAAGCACTCGCAGCACCCGTTAAGGGTCCGAACAGCACCGATGTCCAACCCATAGCTAATGGGTCCAAAAAATTCGAATATTTCGAATCCAATCGGTTAAAGACAAAAACTACAGAACACCGAGCTATGGATTCGAACCTCTTCTACAACTCAGCATTCAGTTTATTAATCAGAACCATAATGTCTGGCCACCACAAGAGATCAAATTGCCATATTTGCTCATTTCATAAATAGTCCGTCCCATAAGGTGAATATTGATATATTAGTTGTTCAAAATATTTAATCAAGAAACATTGATCTATCTGATTTTACCAGTTTTTGTTTCTTATTTGCGAGTTTCGTATCGTTACATAGTTTTGTACCAAAAAATATTGCCCAAGCATTTATTCTTGCTCTAATGTCAATTTACCTGTGTTCAGAGAACATTATGATAATGAAAGATCACAAAAACCTTAGAGTGCAAAAATCGCCTTGATTCCTATGGCGACCTGTAGCGAAAAATAATCAGTACCTAAACCAAGTGTTAGGAAGAGGAACCTATCATTAGAAAGGTATCAGACAAGTTAACTGTATATGAAACAAAAGCATGTTTAACTCTTTATATTCAGGACGCTATAATAGATACTACTAGACAGAAACCAAAAGTGTAGGGAGTGTCTATTTGCGACGATTGTAGCATCCAGATGTTCAACCACGAGGAATAATGTCTTTAAGTTCCACCGCCAATCCATATTTGGTTCTACCATATCAGGTGACAGGGAACCTCTCGTATGTCGAGTTGTATTCATTTTAAGATTTTAGCTAATAATTTAATATGTGCTTGAAATAAATACACGCTCTTTTCGATAAGTCTTCGGACTGTCTGATAAATTTTTTCACCAAAGTTCTGAATCTGAACACTATTTTTGGCACTAAGAATATTTTATACTGTCTTTTGTACACTATTACACACAAAAGGATCAGATCTCATACTGAAAAAAATAGTTTCGAAAATTAATCGGTTTTCACTTTCTTCTTAGGTGTTGCGATAAAAATGGCTTTTAAATTAAAAATTCTAGAGGATTTAAAATTGTTTTATGCGTATAAATTATAACTTTTTTCGAGATCTTCCAAAAAGCTTAAAATTAACACGTTATTTCAGCGTTTTCAAAACTGCATCAAATTTATCTGAGTCACTGTTATATTTACTGATTTAAAATTATAACTTATCTAAACTTTCAAGTTGTTAAATATGTTACTCTGTAGGCAACTTAAAATTTAGATACAATTAGGTTTATTTCTAATTTCAGAATATGTTCCGAGCTAAAAGATAACCAGTAATAAATTATATAACTGGTTGTTTACAAAAACACCTCTTGTGCTCGCCGATATATAGGAAAGATGTTGAACAGTATTCGAATAAATCACAAAACTTCAACTTATCCAGAATTATAACTCACGTAGATGTATGAGGTGGAGTACAGGGATATATTTGTGCGCAACGATATATTTGTTTTTTTCACCTGTGCTTTTCAAATTTGTTATTAATTTGTTTTCAAGGAAATATACGGTAAAGTGGAGCATTACATAATATTCTTTCAACTTTAGTCGTTTTACAAACCAGGCCGGTTTGTAAATAAATAATTCAGGTTTCACTACTTGAGAATATTTAATTTGAAACACAAAGAAAGAATTTATTCCTTCCATTAATATTATTTTAAGTTTAAAAAAATATATATATCTCCAAACTGTAGCTTCACAACTTCACAAATTTGAAAAAAATTTCTTAAGCCGCATACAGATAAGTTTCCAATGTAAGTTAATCCCAACGTTAGTATATATGACCTTGGGATTGAATGGAATTCAGGCCGGTTATATGGAATGTAATCCCGGTTCGAAAACAAGCTAGTTGGCAACATCAGCAATTCAGGCCGAGTATGTATCCCATTTACGCTAAAACGTTATGTTAAAAATAACGTTTGTAAATAACGTGCCGTAAACGGCCACTATTTTATGTTGTATGTAGGTACATGTTATTTGTGCTCTACGTTGTATTTGTTGCATGTTTCATAACCTAAAAGAACTCTTTTAGTTTTATGTGTTTTTATCTATTGAGTCGGGTATTTATAATAATTCTGCATTATTATTATTAAATAATATGTCGGTGAAATACACTCTCAAAGTTCGCCCCTAAAAACAGTTTTTTCTAAATATCTGGGGTTCTAATCAATATTTTGAAATAAAACAACATGCAGACATACTTCTTATAAAAAAACAGACGCTTCAATAGTGATTTTGTGTTTAGGGGTAGCTACCCTTATTATTTATTTCAAAAAAACTATATTTTTCAAACATTTTTTATATAAATATAAAAAATTCATATTTGTTAAAAAAAAAAAAAAAAAGAACTAAGGAAAAAAATTGGCAAAATTAAATTCTCGAACAACCCCTTAGTGAGCGAAAAATGTCCATACGATTAGAATTAACATTACAAAATAAAAAGTTTTTACTTTTTCTCTAATCATACGAATAATTTGTTCTATTAGCCCCAAACAGATTTAAACGAATGCAAACTACCCCTCATGTTCACCCCCAAAAACAGTATTTCTGTGACATCTCGGGTTCTAATCAATATTTTGGAATGAAACGAAATGGAAATTACTTCTTATAAAAAAAACAGATATTTCACAAACAATTTTTTCTATTGGTCTAAAACGGATTTAAACTGATGCAAACTACCCCTGATGTTCATCCCTCAAAAACGGATTCGATAATTTCCATTTTGTTTCATTCCAAAATATTTATTAAAACCCGAGATATCACGGATATACTGTTTTTGGGAGTGCACATCAGGGGTAGTTTGCATCTGTTTAAATCCGTTTTAGACCAAGAGAAAAATGAGAAGTTATTTCTGTCAATTTGTTTACATAAATCATATTTTTAATATTTTGAATCAATATGAATTTTTTATATATAAAAAATATTTGAAAATATACTTAGTTTTCCTGAAATAAAAAATAAGGATTGCAATCCCCAAACACGGAATCACTTGTGAAACATTTGATTTTTTTAAAAGAAGTAATTTCCATTTTATTTCATTTCAAAATATTGAGATGTCACAGAAATACTGTTTTTGGGGGTGAACATGAGAGGTAGTTTGCATCCGTTTAAATCTGTTTGCGGCTAATAGAACAAATTATTCGTATGTTAGAGAAAAAGTAAAAACTTTTTATTTTGCAATGTTAATTCTAATCGTACAGACATTTTTAGCACACTAGAGGGTTGTTCTCCACCTAAAAAGAGAACTTAATTTTGTCAATTTGTTTACATAAATCATATTTTTTATTTTTTTTTAACAAATATGATTTTTTTTATATATAAAAATGTTTCAAAAATATAGTTTTTCTGAAATTAAAAATAAGGGTGGCAACCTCCAAACACGGAATCACTAATGAAACGTCTGTATTTTATAAGAAGTAATTTTGCATGTTGTTTTATTTCAAAATGTTGATTAGAACCCCAGATATTTCGAAAAAGCTGTTTTTAGGGACAAACTTTGAGAGTGTATTTCACCGACATATTATTTAATAATAATAATGCAGAATTATTATAAATACCCGACTCAATAGACAGAAACACATATAACTAAAAGAGTTCTTTTAGGTTATTTTTTATTTTTTTTTAACAAATATGAATTTTTTTATATAGGTATAAAAAATGTTTGAAAAATATACTTTTTCTGAAATAAAAAATAAGGGTTCCAAACACGGAATCTAATGTGAAACATTTGTTTTTTTATAAGAAACAATTTCCATTTTTTTTTTCATTCAAAAATATTGATTAGAACCCCAGATATTTAGAAAAAACTGTTTTGGGGGGTCGAACTTTTAGGATGTATTTCACGCCCTAAATATGTTTTTCCGCCGATAAAAAATATATGTCATTTAATTTTTTATGTTCTACAATCGAGTCTACAACATATATAAAAATATTGAAAATCGGAGAGTTCGGGTTGGGGTAGTTTCCTTGTTAGATCCTTCTTCGTTTGATTTACCCTAACAATAATTTTAGGGTAAATACTTACCTGTTACTTAAATTTTACAACTTACCTTCGATGTGCGTTTATAAAACCGGCAAGTAAATGTAAATTTAACAAGCCGTTCATTTTCATTAGACAAATAACACGTACGTTACTATACTATAGCAACACCAAATTCCTTGCCTTTAAGAAACTCTGTTATAATTTGAGATAACGTGTTACAAACTATTTTATGTAGTACTTACCCGTTATTTACGAGTTTGCATTTGTTTCATGTTTCATAACCTAAATGACATCTGTCAGTTATATGTGTTTTTGTCTAATACTGACTCATGTTTATAATAATTTTGCATAATCATTATTAAAAATGTCGACACAAAAGCGTCTTCAAAAAACAATAAAATTGAAATACGAGTATTTGCTAAAAATGGTCTTAATTCCTCAATAACGTGCACGTTATATCTTAACATTTAACGTTAACCTTAACGTTTAACCCTGAAATAACGTAACTGTTATTATGATAAAATGGGATACATACTCGGCCAGATTTGGTAGGATTCGGACATATTTGATCTGCCTTGTCTACGGTTCATGCATTTAGTGAGAATTGATCAATGTTTAATACAATAAACGTATATAATCTTAGCAAGTACTAGATTTAGATTTATAGTTTATACCCTAGTCTCCCATTGAAAAAAAAATGCGATATATGTGCTAGTGGATCATAATTTTGAATTGGAGATATACACCGTAGAAGCGATTGATTGCACATCCATTAACACTAGAATTTTTGTAATTAACACTAGAATTTTTTATAAAAAAAGCACCACCCAAAACACAACTAACAAAAAGACAAAACTCCAATAAAAGAAGTCTTGTCGAAGTTAAATAGATTTCAAATAGGTATGGGAGAAAAGAAAACAAAATTCGACCCAAATGTATGGAATTATTCCATAATTAATTGTTTCCTATGTGGGTAATTCCAAATATTCATCGGTCATCGCCATTAAAACACATATCATACCCGATGCTCTTCAATTTTCCAGAGAATGGTAAGAGAAGTTTTTTTAAAATATGTATATTGAATCTATAAACAAATGAACAACCGATACCACTGAGTTGGCATGATTATATAATTTTACCCTTAAATAAGCTGGAATGTATAGTGTTTTGTACTATGAAATCAAAAACCGATTGAAACTACCACAACAACAATATTTATTCAAACGAAGACATTGAATACAAGAATTACTAGCAGACATTCAAATAGCATTCACGAAAAACGACTTTACAATGGCAGTCTTTCTTGATATTAAATGAACTTATTATAATGTATTATTGAATGTTTTTGCATCCAATTCTACCAAAATTGGAATTCCATCAAAAATAACCTCTAAACCTCTTAAACATATACAGTTTAGGTATTCCTCCAGTGGATTACTCTAGGGGAACATTCTGAAGCCCCTCTTATTCATAATCATGTTTCACAAACACATTCAATCACAAAAATAATTTTATTTGCTGACAACATCTCTGTTTGCACTCTCAAATAAAAACATTTAACCAATACTATATTTAGTAACGATCATAGATTATGGAAAAACAGAAAACTGGATTAACTATAGATGAAAACAAATCTGCGATGTGGAACCTTCAACAACACTAGCAATAAGCCTATACGATTTTTTCTAAAAAACACAGCAAAATGTCTAAGGTATTATTAGACAAAATTCTGATCTAGAAGAACTAAATTCAACATATTAAAGAGAACATAAAACTCAATAAACATTATGAAAGCCTTCACTAAAAGCTCTTAGGGGCAGACCTTAATATAGCGATGCTTTTTTTAGAAATCCTTAGTAATATCAATCATAGATTGTAGAAGCATCCTATATGCTTCGACGCACATACTTACTTCATATTAATATTAAAAAACAAATGCCTCCACCTGTGTCTCGGATTATTATTAAATAGTACACAAATATTAACAGTAGCAGTCGGAAATTGCGAACCCTTATTGATCTTAGAAGACAATATTGTAACAAAATTAGTTTTCACGAACAGACAATAAGTATACACAATTTAATAACTTTGGATTTTACGTGAAAACTCAGTATTTTTCAAGACTCGAAAATATAATAACCCCCGTCAAAACTTAAGAATATGTAGATTTCCAATTCGCAAACATCATATTTATACACGAATTAAAAACTAGATTCTGAATACATTTTTCCAGATGTCGAATCTGGTGCGCTCTTTTTACCACACAAACACAAACATTTTCAAAACATTGAAATTCCCCAACCCAATTTTTAAATTCATAGCAGAACAATGTGCAATTTTAAAAGCTGGAGAATACTTAAATGATAAAAATTTAAATGCGGTCATTCTCACAAATTGTACAAACCTAGTAGACAAATTAAGCTCAAATACAATTAACAAGATTGGTCGAAATCCTTACACAACAGACCACAATGGTTGGTAAAAATCCAAGGATTGAGATATTATTTGAATAACAGGTCACTGTCGCATAGAACCAAATGAAATCTTAGACAAACTCGTAAAAACTGATATCATATCAAGCATTGATTCAAACCTAACATCACCAGCATCAGATCCCTTCACTTGGTGGTCCTAAAAAGGCACTAACATAAGAAATTTGAGGTGGTCCATCTAGACACGTATATATAAACATGCCCAGCTGATAAATCGAAATAATAAATGGTACCATTTAGTATCTAATTCGTCAAGACGTTATCCTGTATCAAAACTAATCACCGATTATATCCCAAACACAAATATAGAATTATCCAAGATGATAAGCCCTACTGCTCCTGCAATGAAATTTGAGATGTACAGCACCTTATCCTTTTTTTAATAATTGAAAACTCATCGCGCAAAACGCTTTGTGAAGACCTATCGAAAAATGGTGTAAGGTAAACCTCGTACACTTACTTAACACCCGAAATCTAAATGTGTATTATTGTCTATACAGAGTGTTTTAATTAAAACTTCCCACCTGGAAAATATTGGAATAAAAAAAATAAAAATAACCTGAGTCACGTCAATTTTCCTTTCAAGGAGGACATGGCGTAAGTTTTGGTGTCTTGGAAACTACGCATTAGGTAGTAAAATACCCTTAAACTTTAAATGTCGTCCTATGTTGAGTGACACCTCATTTTAAGCACAATGACATACGACTTTTAAAATTTTGATTAAATGTTGAAATTGGTTTCTCTCGTCTTCCATACAATAATAAAATCTTTGCTCCACTTCCGAACGAACATTTTGAAGCATTACCTGACGACATTCTTCAACAATTTCTCGATAAAAAATATTTTTTTGATTTTTCGTTTATCTGTCAATACAAAAACTTCATAATCTATCAGTTCAATTTTTTTACCTGTTTTACTTTAAACGAGACAATATTATCTGGTATTGTCTTGTCGATTGAATTCCAATTCGTGAAGGTGGTTTATACAATTGCTGAAAAAGTGGAAATAATTAGTTTGATCTAAATAATAATGACTGCACGGCAGGCAACACAGGTTTTTAATGATCTTCACAAAAACACTTCGCATTGGTACGTCCTGAATTTAGTGCAAAAATTTTCGGAAACTGAATCGATTGCAAACAGAAAGCATCAACGAGAACAGGTCCTACGTAATGAGGGTAATCAGGTAGATGTTCTGGGTTACATTGGAATGGAACCAAATTCTCAGGAAACTTGCCGCTACTGGAATAATGAAAATTCACTCATTTTTCATGAAACTCATATGCATCGTCTAAGGAAATTAAATGTTTGGGCGGGCATACTGGGAGACCACCTCGTAGGGCCTTTCTTTCTACCGAAAAATCTGGATGAAAAATGTATCTGAATCTACTGGAAATGAATATTTACCCAATTATTGTGGAAGTATTGGAAAATGACAACGCTTTGTCAGAGGAGCATGTGTGGTTTGAGCAGAATGGTGCTCCACCACATTATGCCGCAGCTGTGCGTGATTTTCTTAATCAGCACTTTCCAAATCACTGGATAGGATGAAGAGGTTCAATTGAGTGGCCTCCCAGATCGTCAGATCTAACGCCCTTAGACTTTTTTCTATGGGGACATTTAAAGTCGAAAATTTATGTAACACGACAGAACTCACTTGCGAATTGTTGCAGAATGTAGTCAGTTAACGTTCGAAATGCTTCGAAATGTTTGTCCGGAAGTGGAGCAAAGATTTTATTATTGTATGAAAGCGGAGGTAAACCCATTTGAACATTTAATAAAATAACATTCTTTCATTCAATGATATTTTGTCTTATTTGTTAAGTGATAATTTTACTGTTATATCCAAACCAAAATTTAAAAAGTCGTGAGCAGAATTGAAAAAACCTTAATATGAGATGTCACTCAACATAAGGTACCATTTAAAGTTTAAGGGTATTTCACGCCCCTGCCTAAGGGGTAGCTTCCAAGGCACCAAATTTTACGCTACCATGTGTCCCCTTTGAAAAAAATCGACTTGTCTCACGTTTTTTCTTTTTTTTTAATTCCAATATTTACCAAGGGGGAAGTTTTAATTGAAACAGCCTATATTTATACATGTACGTTAAAATGTCAAACTTAGACATCTGCATCTCACAGTGATGGGAAGAGTCCCATTAAAATGTAAAATAACCTTAAACATTACAAACTGTTTTCAAAACACGTACATATTTAATAAACTGGAAAAAATAACGCACAAATAGAAATTGGTAGTAAAAATTAAAATTTAGAGAAAAAAATGTGCTAACCAAATGAGAATGCCTGCAAATTTACACTTAAGTGCTAGTTAAAAATATTAAAGGATAGTATACAATATTTTACTCTTTAATGCAATTGTAATCGTAAAATTGTTTTGAACTATTCTTTCACATCAGATTTATAGATATTTATATTTATAGTGAATAGACAGTATATACTTACATAATTATGGACACCGAAAAGCAACTGATTGTAATATAATAAACTTTCAAGACCGTCTCTGGAGTAATAATGATTCACAAGTATAGTGAAAAAACAGTTCATTTTTAAGTGTTACCTACCAATTATCTTTAGTAAACGATCTCGCTTAATTCAATATAATAGGAATTCGCACAAAAAGTATTACTCATACATTTTTTCCATACTTAAAAAGTTTTTTGATTTCAATGGAGATATAAACTGAATTCGGCATATTCAGTAAGCGATTTCTGTCAGAATAAATATACTCTGATATGTAAAACAAATACAAAACTTTCCGGTATTTTCCCTAGCATAGTTGAAAATAAAACTGTATTGTACCTAAATAATAGTTCGAAAGCAAAGCGAAAAAGCATAAATATATTTAAAACAGATATCAGCGATGATTCAATAGGGAAAAATATGTTTTCCAATAAATCCCTAGAGAAACATTACTATAGTGTATACGAATAATCGGCAACAATATATTCCAGAAAATAGCGCTTTGCGTATATATCAAAACAAATTTAGCGAGCAAGTGCGATATGGAAAAATTTTACATATACAGAGGCGCAGACACAAATGGTTTGGAAAGAAATAAAAGAAGATAAACTACCTACTGGTGTAAACTCTACAAGGAAGGCAAATTGCACATTTATTTGACCATTATTGCGCTCATAAAACTTTTGATAAGTACGAGCTCTATTATGATGGTCTGAATAGATTTATGTAGAATAATTGAATTAAGAAAATTTACATTGAAACCTGACTGATGTTGGAAATAAAATATTTTTTCTATAATCCACAGATGTATTTGTTTCTGATAAATTTATCAACATAGCGCATTGTTTTATTTAAAATATTTCTACTATGTTTATAGAGATATTCACAGTTTAACATAATTTTCAAGCTAGTTAGCCTAAAACTAAATCAAGTTGTTTTTTAAATTGAATTAGTTCGATATTAAAGTTACCTATATAAAATTGAAAGTTCAATTATATTAATAACTTTTTCACTACATTTTTAGAGTTCTATACACATTGCAAAAAGCTAGAGTGCGTACGCAGTTTAGTAACCTTTTGACTAAAACGTTA
Source organism: Anoplophora glabripennis (assembly GCF_000390285.2). Lineage (NCBI taxonomy): Eukaryota > Metazoa > Arthropoda > Insecta > Coleoptera > Cerambycidae > Anoplophora > Anoplophora glabripennis. Next base: position 367,451 of record NW_019416565.1, read on the forward strand.
ATTTTATTCAGATAATAAAAATAGGTATAATTGTGTATTATTACAAAATTATTGCAAAGCCGTCCGTTACAGACAAGTATAAGATGTGTTCCAAAGTAAACAAGACTTTTCAAAAATAGGAATTTCTTGTGAGGCCGTCAATTAGCAATTACATGCGCTGTATTGAGTCGGAAGGGAACAATTTTAAATAAAATGAATCGGTTTTACCAAAAAAAAAAACTTTTTGCTGTTCTTATTTTTAAAGTCCTGTTTATTTTGGAACGCACATTGTATTACTCTTCCAGAGCCTTAGCTAGGAATCTTTAATCTACCCTTGTCATAAGCAGCGGTGCCGAAATGAACCCGAGACCACGCCCTCTATCCCTCTTCATAAAACTAAAGGCTTGCGCAACGGCACTGACGTCATTGACAACACAAATGGAACTTCTTTACTTCCCCCACTATACTACGCAGGCTTAGATGCGCGCGCAACATCACCGACCGTATAAGATCGATGACGAGGTCGCATGTGTTTCAGTGGTGGGTAAAGAGCGATAATCCCGCTCGACCCCGTTCCATCCGAGGTCATTTTTCCTGCCAAGAATATTGGCGCATTTGTTTCAGTCGCGATGAAGTAATTACAGAGTCGCCACTGAAGTGCCAAATGTGAACAACGGCGAAACGCTCGGAAACATTGGACGTGACCAATTACAAAGGCCACTGCGGAACATCTCAGAAGGCCACCGTTGCCCGAGGAGCGGTTCCGTTTATAGCGGCCTTAGGACCAAAATGAAGATCGAGTGCGGAATCACTCCCCACAGAACCTAGCATGAGAACGACAAGATTAGGTCAAAAATTCCTAACTAAGGTCATGAAAGTGCGATGTAAATCTGTAACTGACGACCATCAGATACATAGGCCACGACATAAGAACCCGAAAAATCATCGTAGGTACTTGAAATATGTGGTTATTTTGACAAAATATGTATTTCAAAATTTGCCGTCCTTAATAATAATAATTAATACTTAAGACAAATGGGTGCATGTCGAGAAACAACAAGATACTCCTAATATTTAACATTGATATTCTAAGTTATAGTGTGAGATTGAGATACGACATTTGGTCAAAAGCTGTAATAAGTTAATAGAGCCTTCATAAATGATTATAAGCCACGTAACAGTAATAATTTTATCTCTTTCACGTTGACAATTAAATTTCGGTAAAATTACAAATTATTAACAATAAGATCAAGATTACATTAAAAACAACATTCTGTTTCATAATGATAATTAGTGTCATTTTTCACGAACTTCATTCAATCAATCAGCCCAGAATTATCTCGAGCGTAGACACAACTGTTTGTCATTGTTCATTGTAAACAAATCGTTAATATTGATAACGCTAAGATTTAGTGATTTTAACGTTAGGGACACATGAGCGTTTAGATAACGCGCGTCATGATGCTCGTCGTCCATAACGCGCGTTGTAATACTCGCCACACGACTCCGGCGTTGTCAGAACGTACTCACGTTGAAACGCGCGTTGACTGCGTGGCGTGTTGTACTTCAATTTGTATAACGCTGAAACGCGCATCAACAAAGCGCCCGTGTGTCCCTGGTGTAAGTTGACAGTTGTGCAAATTATTAAAGAATGTAATCCATTGACAAAGATCAACATGCAATAATAGCAATGATAAATAATATAATAAAGTAGATACTGTTCCTCTACTATTCCTACAACAATATTAGGCCAGTCATTATAGCTTTTTTTCGGGAAAAAAATACTATTAAAAGTTTTTTTGCGGAATATTGTTCAGAAACGTGTTATAAACAAAATATCAAAAAATCAACTCGAGGCTAGTTGGGAAACTTTGTTAAAACAATGGTCAAAGTTATGGAAAAGTGTTTTTTTGACTCGCGTAAAAAAAACTGTTATTCATAGAGAAAAAGGTTTATACAAAAAAGGTAGGTGTTAAATAAGCCTATAAAATGAGACAAGTCCGATTAAATTCTGATAATTGGTTTATGCGCAAGAGCTCAAAAATGGTCGAAAATGGCCGTTTTTTTCAATTGCTAATAATGATTGCAATTTTCATCGCAGACACTTGTAATTCAGGATTTTTTAGGCTTTTTACACCCTTAATAAGTGGTAAAAATTTCAGCCCGAAAGCTTCATTAGTTTGGCGTTGACGGAATTTGTAATCTAAGA
>NW_019416565.1:370662-374671 GCF_000390285.2 Anoplophora glabripennis
ATATATTCTCTTCCGGTTTCATTAGCGTTTTGTTTGCGCTGCTGTATCTGTTCCTCCAGGAAATCTTGATAATTTGCCGGTAGATAAAATAATTTGAAATCGGTTAGAAATTCTCCCCATGTGGTCCAGGAATCTCGGTTGTTTCGGTACCATGCCAGTGCATTGCCTTGAAAAACTTCAAACAGGGCTGGTAATAATTCAGCGGTGGAAATATTACTCTTCTCTTGAAGTTCATATAATTTTTCCAAAAATTCGGTGGCGTCGGTTTTCCCATTAAATTGTAGCTTCCAAGTTCGGACTTTATCACATACATCCCCAATGTTGGAATTTTTAACGGCCCTCCGGGTGGAATGTATTTGTGGCTGGAAATGCGGTGACTGTTCGGTATCGGGGTCGGAAGAAGCAGATGACTTGGGTTGATTTTTCCCTGTCTTGGGATAACCCTCTCGGAAAAATGTCACTAATCTTTTCCTTAGTGTCGGTAGCGTCCCCTTCGTCGTTAAAGAGAATTTTTTCAGTTCTCTAACTAGCTCGTCTTTCTTGAGCGTATAAATCCAGCTCACTTTTGCAGGCTGCGGTTCGTCGTTACTGGAGTCGGCGGATCTTTCAGGTCTTCCTGGGGGTGGCAGGTTATTGCGGCCGGGATCGGATGGCATTCTAATAGCTTACTACAATCCAGCCAGACGTCTCAATAAAATAAAGTTGGTATCGGTAGATAGGGATAACCTATATCGGAAACGGTAGCTCGGATTGCAATCAAACTATCAGAAATCGGTTGTGCACCTCTGGTTTACTTAAAAATGAGGGGTCACTTGCTATGTTCCCCCCAAATCCTAACTCCGGAAAACTCAGGGTGAAAATCCGGGTAAAATGTCAAAACCGGTGTACGTGCTCTATTTGCACTCTGGGTATGAAATAATGTTCAGGTTTTCTATAAATCCCGTTTTCTAGTGATTTATCGGTTATATCTCGGGAACGGCTAATCGGATCAGTTCGGAACTGGTGGCAATCGATTCTTTACCCTCGAAAACTATGAAAATGACACCCTATATGCCCCTACGGTGTCCAGGAAAGCTTCGGATGAACTCGGCAAAAATCGGCAATTTCCGGTTAGCGGTGGTAACTCCCCTTTTATGTCTTTGTTTGGAATATTCGGCTTCTACCTCAGGTATTAGTGGAAAACGGGCTTTCGGATTTAATCGGCAGTGGTCAAAATCGGGTTTTTGTCTCTAATTTTATACAGTCAAGTTATTATTGCTAGCTTAGTACTTTCGGAACAAGTTCAAACAGGATTGGGTAGAAATGACACTTTTCGGGTTTTTTTTACTCTAGGCGTTATCGGTTCGGAATTAATATTTTCCTGTATATGTAATAAACGAGAAAACTACTCTGCTTTTAATTCGGTTTACTTTGAAAAAGAAAACATCATTTTCCTGGATTCCGGACTGCGGAAAAATAACACCCTGTATATGTAAAACAAATACAGACTCTTTAATTTGCAGGATATTAAAGCAACGGAAAATAACGGTTCCCAAATCAGTTTTTAATACTAGCAGTGGACGGTTCCTAATTTATTTAAATAAAGTAAAATATTAGTTTATTAAACAAAAGTACACAACGGTCTAAAAGAAAATTACGGTCCCTGCTCGGGCGCCAAATTTTGTGACGCACTTTTCCTCGGTTCTCTCTCTATGGATCGTTCGGTGTAAATTTTTATTACTTTTAACTATAGTGTGTACACCCCCTGTAATTTAATTTTTCGGAAAGGTCTTCTATTCCTCGGACTGAACTCTAAACGGTAATGTTAGTGAATAACTTATATAGTCGGTTTTAATCCCAGGCGCCAGTTTCCCTAAATTTGACGTGGGGGAAACTCCACGTATCCCTTACCCTCGGTTTAGAGTAAAGTGCACAGGTAGCTACAGTAAAGAAAATAAATTGGGGTCAATGAATTTCTTTTAGGAGAACACGGCAGAGAGTACGGCAGAGAGCATGGCAGAGAGTACGGCAGAGAGTAGTTTTCTCAGTGTAGTTTTATTTTAGATATGAATTTTAACGGGAACTCTACAAAACGATATCAGCGTTTTTGCTGGTTCGGAATGTTATCGCTTTACCNCCGCTGGGGTAAAATAATCCGAAATAAAATAAATACTTTTAAATTCAGACATAATAAAAATCAAAAATAAAACAGGTTCATTACATCCCCCCCTTACTTCGGTAGAAAAATAAAATAAAAGAATTTTATTTTATTTTTCGAAACTTACTCTATACAACGGAACAAAATTTAAAATCAAAACCCTACGGAAATAAGGTGTGCAACCCCGGAACCACAATACTCTTTATTGCGGGGTGCAGACCTTGTACAAAATTAAGAGAAAAAAACAAATGAAAAAAAACTCCTTTTCTAATTAGATCTCCTCGGTCGGGGTGTCTTCGGTCTGGGTGGCCTTATCAATACGGACTCGGTGTTCGGACTGCAGGTAGATGCAGCACTGAATCCCTCTGGATCTCCGGGGTACGGGACGCAGCGTCGTCTATTCGTGTTTGACGTGTCATTATTCCGTACTGTCCGCATTGGGAACAGAATAATCGGGGTATGCCCATACAGGTAAAGCGGGTGTGTCCGGGGTATCCACAGCGCCAGCACAAGCTGTGCGTGTCGACGGGTAGGTAGAGAGGTGTTGCCTTCGGCGGAGGTGGCGGTATGCTGATCTCCAGGGTCGGGGATTCCTCGGTCAAAATGGAAACATCTGGAACGCGGGGTGGCGTTCGAGCTTCATCCCCTTCATAGGTCGGTGGCTGGTTAACGGCCTCTGCGAGTTCCAACAAGAGAAAATCGTCCTCTTCCGTAGCGGTTAGGTGGACCTCTAGACTGGGGCTATCCATTGCCTTAAATCAAAGGAAAAAATAGCACATACAGAAATAGCAACTTTAACGGTTCATAGAGTTTTTCGGACGTTGAACTCTCTCCCCTGGTATTTTTAATTACGGTATTCTCGGCTTGGTCGTGAACGGCACAGGTTTCAAGTCTGACATGGATCCTGCTTACTCTCTTTCCGGCGTCGGATTTCAGGTCGTAAACTACAGGTGACACGACTTTGACCACGGTGTACGGGCCGGAATATTTCGGTGCTAGTTTTGCCGCAAAACCTTTAACAGCGGATGATAACGGATTTTTACGTTTCATAACCCGGTCTCCTACGTGACATCGCCAGTCACGTCGGCAGAGATTATAGTAATGACTTTGTGAGTTAAAGGCATGAGACAAATTCACTCTGACTACGTCAAAAACTTCCTGCAGCTTTGATAGTCTGTTTCTTCGGATCTCGTGGTCGGCGTCGGACGGCTCCTCTTCTGGGACAGGTTCCTCGTTGCGGTACAATGCCTTCGGTACTTCCAACTCTCGGCCAAAGTTCAGGAAGGAGGGTGTGAATCCAGTGGATTCATGACGGGCACTGTTGATTGCAAACTTGAAATCGGCTAGATGTTGGTCCCAGTGGCGGTGATCCTGTTCACAGAATTGCGCTATCATGGTCTTGATAGTGCGGTTTGTCCTCTCGACAGGATTGGCTTGCGGAGTGTAGGGTGGAGTGAAACGGTGTCGTATGTCCAGGTCTCGTAATAAGGAACGGAATGACCGGCTGTCATATTGTGTTCCATTATCACTGATAATCTCTTTCGGGCATCCATAACGGCAAATGATATCCTCATGGAGGGCTTGCGTAACGTTACGGGCGGTGGCACTTCGGAGTGGTCGGAATTCAACCCATTTGGTAAAGCGGTCCTGGAATACGATCAAAAATCGGTTGCCCTTACTAGACCTCGGTAGTGGTCCAATTAAGTCGGTGCTAACGGTTTCCCAGGGCTGTCGGACTACGGATGGTTGCATTTTCCCCGGTGTTTGTTGTTGCGATGTTTTATAGCGCTGGCATTGTAGACAACTCCTAACATAACTGGTGACTTCTCGGAACATGCCAGGCCAATAATATCGCAGGGAAATTCGGGCAAT
>NW_019416565.1:375658-388609 GCF_000390285.2 Anoplophora glabripennis
CGGCACGAGCCATGTCTTTAGTATCAAAGTGCATGTATATTTGCGTGTCATCTGCATAGGCTTGAACAATACAGTTATTGGAGATTGAATTCAATATATCAGTGGTATAGATTATAAAAAATAGTGGCCCTAAAATAGACCCTTGAGGCACTCCACTGGAAATATTCAATTCTGAAGAGAATCGATCACCAACCTGAATCATTTGAGACCGGCCAGATAAATAAGATTTTACCAGATTAAGAGATTCACGTGAAAAGCCATAATACTTTAGTTTAGAAATCAATAAGTTATGATTAATGGTGTCAAACGCCTTAGAGAAGTCTAACAATACCAGGATACTAACCAGTCCCTTATCACAGGCCTCAATAATATCGTTTAAGACTGTAGCTAAAACAATTGTAGTATTAAAACCTTTACGAAAGCCGCATTGAAAATTAGACAGAATGTCGTTCGTATTAATAAAATTATAAATTTGTCTATACAATATTCTTTCAAAAATCTTTGATAGAGTAGGTAAAATGCTAATTATTCTTAGATCTGAAAAAGTGTCAGGACTGCTATTTTTAGGCAAGGGTTTACCAATCGCTATTTTCCATTGTTGTGGAAAATAATTTTGTTCTATGCAACAATTTATTATATTGACAATAAAAGGACAAATAAAAGGACAACAGTACTTTAACATCAAAGATGATATATTGTCACAACCACAAGCATTACTTTGCATATCTAGCAATATCTCGGTAACATCATCAACTGTACATAGGTCAAATGAAAAAGATAACTGATCATTACGACAGTTATTATTATAATATTCAATCAAATCATCGCAATTATCAGAATTGTATTGGAGGAATGGAGCGAAGTAGCTATTTATCTCATTAGGGTTTGAGAGCTTAACAGGTATATCGAATTTTTTTTTGCAACTGCGCACACTAAAATCAGAGAGAGTGCGCCATATTTTACGCGAGTTATGCCCGATACTTATTGAATTTAAAAAAGCCTTTTTTTCTGATCTTACAGCTGATACAGCATAATTCCTCAAATTTTTGTAATTTATCCAATCTGTTTCCAATTTAGTCTGCTTATACCTTTGCAATGCTTTATCCCTCTCTTTCATTATCAACCTTAAATTAGGCGTAAGCCAAAAAGCCTTTGGCTTAGTGACCTTCATCGTTCTAATAGGTGCATGTACATCAAACAATTCAATTATAAGATTATTAAACGTGACTAACTTATTATCAATATTATGTTCGTAAATAATACTGTGCCATGGAAGATTATGTAAATCATTTACAAATAAGTTTTTATCAAAATTACTAAAACATCGAAAAGTAACCATTTTCGGTTTCATTTTATGTGTTTTTATATTCACATCTACAAAAACAAGCCTGTGATCAGAAATTCCCTCGGTCGGCTTCGTGCCACAACTATTAACTATATCACTACGGTTAATGAAAATGGGATCGATAAGAGTACTAGAAAATTGTGTAATTCTTGTTGGCTCGTTTAACAACTGACAAAAATTATACGATTCAAAACAATCAGTGATTAGATTTGGCATGTTAAAAAAGTTAAAATTAAGATCTCCCATACATCGAAAACTGAAGAAAGAAAAGACAAAATTTATCCAGATCTGTAACTAGTGCAGTATTGTTCGAGTTAAAAGGTCTATAAAAGGCACCAATTACAACTGAAAAACTACTTAACTTTATTTTTATAAAAAGATGTTCCAAATTGTCACTTACCACGAAATCAAATAAAATCTGTTCAAAGTCATATATCAACTTTATATAAGCCCCAACACCTCCTGCTCTCGTATTCCGATCTTTACGTACCAGACGATAACCTGGTAATGCAACAATATTCGAATCATGTTCAACCGACAACCAAGTTTCGGTAAGCATAACTACATCATAATCATTCTCAAGCACTAAGTTCCGGAAGTCATTAAAACCTGTAAATATAGATCGTAAGTTAATATGTGCAATACGCATACTACCCAGCAAACAACCTTAATACTCTGCAATTAAATAATTCCCGAATTTATTATCTAAAAATAACAAACAAGTAAAACAGCTACACGAGACGGCACAGGTGAGTCTATTAGAAAAAAAAACAAAAAAGAGAAGTGAATTGAGTGAAATATTAGAAATAGATATTTAATGTAATCAAGTATTTGTAACAAACCTGCTGCAACTAACAATAAAAGAAAACAAAAACAGAAACAACAGATGTGCGTGAAATTAAATAACACTCACAAAAAGCAGTACAGTATAGCCCTGCTAATTGAACCTTAACAGAAGAAAAGAGAAAAAAACACAAAAAAAAGGCAGCATACAATATGCGTCACACAGAACGCGCACATGCCTATACCAAATGATGAACTAATTCAGCAAGAAGTTAGCAATTCTCCAAATCTTCAAGGCATCTAATTCTGGTTTTACCATTTTCCCCATCCACAAAAATGTTGCCATCTACTGACCAGGCTTTCTTCTTACCCAGTTTCTTCTTAGCTTCGTTTAACAAGATAACATTATTGATTGTCAAATCATCTGAGATGAAAATCCTGCTATTTTTCAGTTTATTTCTGTTTTTTATAATTAGTTGTCTGTGCGTGTAACAATTGAATATAACAGTTATAGAGCTAGCTTTACCAGCTGTTCTGAGGTTCCTGATGTTTTTCCCTTTATTCCTATAACAGCTAAAGTCCTTATCAGTTAAATTTACGTTTAGTTTTTGTTCGAACAGGTCGACAATTTTTAACTTGAGATTTTCATTTTCGTTTTCTTCCACTCCCACGATTCGTAAATTGTTTCTTTTCATAGATTGCTTTAAAATATTAACTTCTTCCTTGAGTTTTTTGTTTTCAAAATTGATAGCATCCAGCTTATCTTGGAAGGTTTTTAGGGTTTTGTCTATCTGTTCTTTAATTTCCTTTACAACCAAATCGGCTATATTAGTTATCAGCACATGGTTCTCGCAGAAACATTTTTCTATTGTTTCAACAATTGCTTTGTTTAAACTTTCACTAGCTTCTTTTTTCGGCGCCATATATGAACTTCAAATACACTTCTTGGACTCAATACCCCAGAACTGCTTATTATCACAAAATACACACATAGAATTTGAATATCACGCAGAGCTACACATGTACGTCTGTACTCACAGAGACATACCGATCTTCTTCTCGGGTCCACAGTAATTCCACACTTAAAGTGTACAAATCTTTTCGGACTTGTACCCGGTTGGAACAGATAATAATAAATAAAATAATTCTTACTAGGTTCACTGGTTATTCCAGGCTGGCTTCGGTGAAAAGTACTTGCTGGCGGTGGACGTCTGTTCGGTATTGAGTTCTGGATACGAACTGTCGGTTTCGGGGAATGTCGAGGACTTTTGTTGCCCAAATCCCCACCGGATTGACACCAGTCGTGGTGGGACCTCCACGTGATCAACGGCTTGTCAGAGTGGGGTATCGGCCGGTCGGACCCGCGAGTGGATATTTGATATATATGTAGAAAAATCAATAATTCTCGCCGCCGGGGCAAAATAATCCGAAATAAAAAGTAATATTTTTAAATCCAGACATAATAAAAATCAAAAATAAAACAGGTTCATTACAGCCTGTTATTTTTATGAAACATTCGGTGCATACCTTTGCAGAAAGCAGTTGATTACTACGATATAAGGTTTTCAACGCAATTTTTTAGACACCCTGTATATAGAAACCTATTTGAAATTTTATATTTTTTTGTTATAGAAAGATTTAAAAAGATGAATCCATATATAAAATTAAATTACGGCAGTAAGTAAAAAAAATCTTAGGTTATCTCCTCTGAGATTGAACCGCCGACCTTACAACGGGACCTTTTTACCGCTGTGCTGTCCTTTGCTTCATCCACAATCCTTATGTACTGATATTTGAATTATCATTCACAGCTGAAGTAATCAACAATTTTTGTAATGTTAAATTTGCATTTTTCTAACACAGTCATCTCGAAAAAGATCCATAATGAGATAAAACAGATAACGACATTCCATGACTTGGAAGAGTAGTTTAGCCCAATTTATTTCTATAATTCGCAACTTTTGACGTTTGGGGAATAAATAATACGAATGCAATATAGTAACTAACGAAGCAAATGTACTAATACAAAGGTTCAGGGGTTTAGGTACTATGGATTGGTTTAAAATTACGCAGTTTTAGAGGGCAAGTATTTACGTTAATTCGGGGGACAGGTATCGAAGGCATGTCAAGCGGTAGAGCTACGAAAGTGTAAATAACAACCCAACGTAATAATAAGAAATACCTGTATATGTCGTGGCGTAGCAATGTATTAAGGTTAAACAAAGGCCTAGTAAAGTAAAATAACGGTTCGCTTCAACCCTACAGACGTCTTTCACGTTTGACGCGAAATTATTTTGACATAATCTGACGTTTCTAACGAGATTCGAATTTTCTCCAGGTGGGCGTGTCTTAAAGCTTCAATCTTTACGACTTACGAAATGGTCGTCTGTCGTCGAGGAGACCCCAAAAAAAGGCAAAATTAAATATGACGAAAGACGAACGACTGGGCACTTGTGCCAGTCGCACGCCGTTTCGCGGCTTGCGGAGAAGGAATTTTGTGGGGCAAAATTCACATTTTACAGCCTTGCTAGAGAGTGCATTTTAACGTATTTACAGCCGTATTTCGAATTCTGCTTTGATTTCGTCGAAAGTTCTACAGAAAGTGTGAAATATGCCCCCAGTCGATAAATATGAGTATTTTAGGTACAGTTTTAAATAAATAATGTAGAAAATAGGCGAAATAAAATATAAAAAAGCCGTACCCGCGCGCAATTCGAGGCGATCGTCAGATATCATCGGTAAGGCGTGTCGGACTCGTTCCACGTGCGTTCCTTTGAGTCTGCAAATCGGCGATTTTTCGGAGCGAGTGTGCGACGCGGACGGAGCTATGAAATTTTAATATATAAGAATAGAAATTTCAGCTACGTAACTTCGCTATTAAATGATAGATAGTGCTTGGAATTTAAGTAATCTTCATGCAAATTGAGGTTTATAATTAGTCAATTGCAAATAGTGATATGAGCTGTAGTTTGTGAACTAAAAAAAAGCCTCAGAATACCCCACCAGAACGTTTACTAAGTTTTGTATATTACTTAGGTAGTGTTTTTTTTGGCAGTTATACCTTCAAATATATATAAATATCTAAAATAATAGTGGAAATGCCAGCATTTGAGGTTATGTATAATTTTTTCAGTATGACATCATCAAAACCGTTAACAAACGATGAACTGAGACGTATTCTTGAAGATCCAAAATTTTTTTAATCGGATGAGTGTCGCAGAGAGTGCTGCATTTATACCCAGTGATCATGAAACCACGTCGGAAATTTCATCAGAAAGTGATGATTCAGAATCTGGTACTGAAAATGATGATTTTCCTTTAGATGATAAGACGTTTTTTTGGAAAGAAACTGTTATAAGTGGTCAAAAGAAGCTTCCAAAATTACCCGTACCCGTTCACATAATTTGGTCATACGTATTTCAGGTAATAAAAATGGTGCAAGAAACATTGGCACATAGGACATACTATCGGCTTGGCAATTTATTTATCATAGAAGATTTTTTACAAATAATTTTAATCAACACGAATATCAAAATAAACGAAAAGAAAAATAAATTGAGGCTCCTCATCCTTCATACATCAAACCTCTAGATATGATAGAGTTGAGACCTTTCATAGGTTTGCTGTATTTGTCTAGGATAATGAAATCAAACCATGAAAATGTGAAGCGCTTTTCCTAATAATAGGACAGGACGTGATATTTTTCGTGCAACTATGAGCGTTCAGCAATTTCTGTTTCTTTTACCATGTTTGCGGTTTGATCGTGCTGCCACAAGAGAAGCTAGAAAAGTCAATGATAAGCTTGCAGCAATTCGGAAATGATGGGAACTTTTTATAACTAGTTGTCAGAAATACTATACACCAGGCCAAAACGTTACAATTGATGAAATGTTCGTTCCATTTCGTGGTAGATGTAGTTTTCGCATGTATACGCACAAGAAGCCCGCAAAATATAGTTTGAAAATAATGTGCCTTTGCGATTCCCAAACATTTTATTTGTGTAATACATTTGTCTACAAAAAAGACACAAAAAAAGAAAAAACTGTCAATTCCAACCCAGGATGTTCTCAAACTTATAACACCAGTTCAAGGAACAAATAGAAATATCAGTGTAGATAATTGGTTCATGTCAAATGAACTGTGCGATCAAATGAAAGACAAAACATTAACAGTCTTAAGACTCAAGTACACGGGGCGAGTTCACAAGCTAACAAGCCGGCTTGTAAAAAGCCGGCGAGTCGGCGAGTGCGCTAGTTGTTTTCGTGGAGCTAACCAAATACCTTTCCACTACTTTGCTCTGCTACCAATAGTTTTGTGGAGATAACTAAATACTTTCCACCAATTATCTTTTAATATTCTTTATTTAAAAAAACATAAATCACGCTTAAAGCGTAAAAATACAAATTTGATGTATTCCAATTGACATTTCTCTAAAAACACTCTTTTTTTTTCGTTACTAATTTGATTAATATTACAAATATTAATATTACAAATCTGAACATGCTGCCCAGCNACGATTAAATTAAGGTAATTATTGATATAGATTCAAATGAACAATAATTTTTTGACGGCATTATTTTTAATAGTACTTTTGAGTGCTACATAATGTTTTGGAACCGATGCCGTACTTTTTCAAATCACCCCCCGGACCACGGAAGGGGAGGGGATTGCAACCCTCGATTTTTCTCCCTTGTCCCATGATTTTTGTACGGCGTTGCGGAATAATGGATTAGAAGAGGTATTGAAATTGTGTGGAACCGATGCCGTACAGGATCAAGTGACCAAATTTACCCTGAAAATCGCCGGAAAATCAAAAATTTTTCCGACTTTGTGGCGCACTATTTTTGTACGGCACTACGTGTTTTCTTATTATTTTTCATGGATCTATCGATGGTAAGAATGCCGTACAAAAATATATGACCATAATTGACTCCCTCTACCTGTGCTTTTGAATTCTCACCTGCACTCAGTTGGACAGCTTACAAGTGACGGCATAGTGCTGAATCTTATTATTTTATGCCCTTGTATCTTTCTAAATAGGTCTCCTGGTGATTCAAATGACCCATCAATTTTTGACACGGGCCTGTAGTCTAGTAGGTATATGCTGTTCTGTTGCGTAAGTTGTTAAAATGTTAATTTAAATTCGTTTAGGAATTGTGTTAGTATGTTATTTGTATCTGGAATCATTTGTGTCAATGTGTTATTGTGACTTGTACTGGATGTGGTTATATTTCGCTGACTATACTATAATATTAATTTTAACTACATTTTTAAACTTTTTAACCTTTAAAACTTTTTTTTTGTGATATATTGTTCACTCTCTAGGTAATCTTTTCTTGAATATTTAAATATTCCAATAATTAACTATTGCTTACAAGGTTGGTGTAGGTTTTAATTTTTTATGGTGATGCTTTCTTTGTTATCAACTAGATTAATGTACTGTATTTATTTTCGCTATTATGTATATTGTTATTTAGTTTCATTTCTCTGTGACTTATTATCGACACTTTCGACGTTTTACTTCATCCTTACACTTATTACATTGTCGGTGATTAGGTAGCACTGAAATCTTAAGGTGTACGAGGTTTATTCAGGAAATAACCGAACTTTATTTTTAAGCTTATATACTTAATTAATTTTATACATTACACAGGTCTGCAAGGTTTTGTTCTAGAGCAACTGAGGGTCATTTCCCATGTAATTTTTTGAGTAGAATGCGAATCCAACCTCAAAATTATAATTTTGTTGCTGCGTGTACTGATCCGTGTCGTTCGGATGTTTGATCTTAATTCACTGATCTATGACGTTCTGGTCCTTGATGTTTATGTATGAATCACTTTCAATTTCCAGATAGTGTTAGACTCTCCTCTAGATTGAAATTGAATACATTTTTTTGTTTTATGGAGTTCTCATACTTCTCTTGGCCCTGCTATTGGTTTTCAATATTTTTTTATATCCCGAAATTATAACTATTTAGCGATTGATTATTTAATTTGAAATGTGACACTGTACCATTAATCTAAATTTCTCGAACTCCCACATAAATATAAGATACCAAAAGGCGTTTCTTTCTACATGATCTCAAAGATGAGCAAAATACTAAATTTGAAGAGCACTAGACAAGTAACGTACGTCATGAAACGAACTGAAAACAGATGAATATTAAAAAGTAAACAGGAATTTTTCTACATTTTTTCAAAGTTGAGTAAAATACCAAAATTGAAAGACACTAGTCAAATCAAGTGTGCCCATGGGCGCCATTTGCCCTAGAATAAATAGTAACAAACAGGCACAACAATAGATACAGAAGAAATATCTGTACAGTGATACCTACAATAGCATTAAGTTATTATTTAGTCTAAGTCTAAATAGTTTTGTTTTTAACGAATTAATTACAAAAAAATATCTATTTATTGTTTCTAATTTTTAATAGTTATATAGCTGTTATTATTAGATATAACTATTATTAACTTGTCAAACTTTATCCTAGACTTGGAGAAATAAATTTAGTTATTACAGTATTTATGAATAAGTTAGAAATAAATTAACCCTTCACACTATTATCATCTTTTTGTGAGAGTAAAAGGGCCCGAGGAGCTACAGGAATACCGTACATCCTCTCAGCTCTGTTATTTATAGTCCAGCTTAACGGTATCACAGTTTACCACGGTGTATAAAGTCCTAAAAGAAGAAACAGAATCGTTTCCGCAATATAAATAATTTCCCTATTGTATGCTAACTTGAAAAGCTTCACAATAAATAATGTTCACTAAAGTGGGACTAAGCATTACAACTTTTAATAAATCTTCTAAAATTAACAATTATATTAGACTTTCTTTCTAACTCTTAATTGTGTCTTTAATCAGACATTACAGTTTAATCAACCATTTTAGTGACACATTGTACTGTACTTATTTGCATTTATATGACTTGCAATTAAATTAAACGGTAATGTTAATCTGTGATCGGGTATTTTGAATAGTAATTAGTTTGAATTTCTGTACAGGATGTAACTTTCAATGAAGTTCAATGAGCCAAGCACGACGTCCCGAAGGACGTGAACTAGGCGCGGGAATTGGAATTTTCACCTCAGTTTCCAAAGTTCCCGTCGTCACGCCCAAAACCGCTTTGAGCAGCCACAAACCGCTCCTGCACATCAATCGACACCGCCAAAGACCGAATTATAAGGTTTCACCGACCTTTCTAAAATTTCCAGCCGTCGCTCCAAGAAACGCTCCAAGTAGCCCCAAACCATACCTGCCGCAGCAGTCGACACCGTCAGAGGACCGTGCTGTCAACGGAGACATCGAAAACGATGCGCTGAGAGAATTACCAACATTCGCCAACCTTTGCAAAGTTTCCGTCGTCGCTCCCAAAAACGCTCCGAGCAGCTCTAAATCATCCCAGTGGTTGAAATTCCGAAAAAGCTGGACAAAAGTCGAAATTTCAAAGTCGTTGGTTTGCGTTAATACTTCAGAATATCCTAGAGAAAGAGTCACTGCGTAGTTCTTTAAAGGGACAGAGAGCTGGCCCTCGTGTATAGATCATAGCAATTATCGGAAGTATGCTGCGACACATTAGCATATTTCACATGCCACTGACCCCTCGAAAACCAGTAAATTGAAAATACGTGCTTTTTACTAGAGTACGAATCGTTATGTGCAGTATGGAGGGTGTTCCTGGAAGTAAGTCGAATACATTTGCTTATACAGGGTGTCTCATAATTAGCTGTCAACCCTGAACAGGCCGATTCTATGATCANTCTTGGCAATTCCCATGTGTCCTGCGGTTGGAACATCATGGTTTTCTTTCATCACGGTTGGTCTCATTGGCTTCGGTACACACAGTTTCCACGGGTCGCTGAGTTCCGGTTCGGTTAGATCTCTAGAATCCCAAATGTGCCGGTATAGCCGGTCATTACGAATGCAGTAATCCGGAAATGCCTCGGGACTCTTTTTGACTTCTTCCTTTTTAAGCCGGTACCAAGAACACGTTGGTGCTCCCTCTAAAGCACATAGTTCGGCGGCACTTTCGGTGGAAGAATCGGATAGGGGTTGGCGAGATAGCGCATCAGCTACCCGGTTCAAGGTTCCTCTGCGGTACTGGATGTCGAAGTCATATTGTTGTAGATATATGCTCCATTTTGCTAGGCGGCCGATCGGACTTTTGACGGAGTGAAGCCAACGCAGTCACTGGTGGTCGGTGATGACGGTAAAATGGTAGCCTTCCAGGTATGGCCTCATTTTTTCAATTCCCCACACGATGGCTAAACATTCCTTTTCGGTGGTGGAATAATTTTTCTCGGCATGGTTGAGGGTGCGGCTAGCATATGCCACAACATGTTCGGATCCCTCAACATTTTGGGTCAGGGCCACCCCTAGGCCAATGTCGGAAGCATCGGTCTGGAGACGGAACGGTATGTCAAAATCGGGGCAAGTCAAAATCGGGGCTTCGGTGAGACACTTCTTCAGAGCTGTAAAAGCTTGCTCTTGCTCTACAGTCCATTTCCACCGGTGGTTCTTCTTAAGTAGTCGTGTCAGTGGAGCGACTACTTCGGAGAATGACGGTACAAATCTACGATACCAGGAGGCTGTACCTAAGAAACGGCGGACATCTCGGACGTTCTTCGGGGTTGGAAACTTCTGTAGCAGGGAGAGTTCTCCCACCGGAGTATACGGGGTTGTCGGTGGTGCCCTATGAACTTCTTTGTTGTTTAAGTAAATAGTATTACTCAATAAGTCCATCCTGAAATTGTTGCGGCTCAAAATATCCATCCCAATTATCATATCGGATGTTAAGTCAGGTAGGTGATGTATCAATTGGGAAAACTTGGTTTTATTTATGGAAAACTTCAACTGGTATCCACCACGAACGGATACTCTTTGCCCATTGGCCAAAACAGTAGTCGGTGTTACTATCTCTTGAAACGGTAGGCCTAGTTCTGTGCAG
Source organism: Anoplophora glabripennis (assembly GCF_000390285.2). Taxonomy (NCBI): domain Eukaryota; kingdom Metazoa; phylum Arthropoda; class Insecta; order Coleoptera; family Cerambycidae; genus Anoplophora; species Anoplophora glabripennis. The sequence goes on from NW_019416565.1 coordinate 386,736, forward strand.
TAGTCAGCTATCTTATTACTTATATAAGATAGCAAAGCTCCGGTATCTACAAGTGCGGAAAAATGTCTGTCATTNTGAAATTGTTGCGGCTCAAAATATCCATCCCAATTATCATATCGGATGTTAAGTCAGGTAGGTGATGTATCAATTGGGAAAACTTGGTTTTATTTATGGAAAACTTCAACTGGTATCCACCACGAACGGATACTCTTTGCCCATTGGCCAAAACAGTAGTCGGTGTTACTATCTCTTGAAACGGTAGGCCTAGTTCTGTGCAGTAGTCAGCTATCTTATTACTTATATAAGATAGCAAAGCTCCGGTATCTACAAGTACGGAAAAATATCTGTCATTTATTTACACTTGTATGTGTGGGCGGTTATCGGCTCCGGTGATGGCTGCATTATGAGATGGTGAAGGCTGGCTGCATCTGCAGTCGCGGGACATCACACCATTTCGTCCACATCTGGAACAAAACAATCTTGACGGGGCTCGGCATTCGAAACGGTTGTGGCCAGGTTGACCACACCTCCAGCAAATGGTGCGTCGGTTCGTAGTGCTAGGCGACGGCGACGGCGACGGTGTCGGTTGTCTAGGCTGAGTCTCGCGTGATTGTGGGGGTTGTTCACTAGGTCTCTCGGGGACAGGTGCTGGCCTGGATCTATGTTTTTCAGCCGGACTGGGTCTATATGACGGACGGGGCTGAACTGGTTCTCGGTCTCTTGGAGGGGGCAACTCTTTTCGGTCTGTATTATAACTTGGTGATGAATTACGGTACTTGAGCTCTTTACTTAGCGTCTCAAATTCATCAATGTGGACTACTAAGTCGCTTGGGATCGCGATGTCGCTCTGTCTTATATATTGCCGGTATTCTGGTAACAGGTTTGCATATAACCGTCGCAAAGTTTTCTCTCGCAAAAATCCTCCGTGGCGGCGGATTAAGGTTTGCAACGCCACAATATATTCTTTTCCGGTTTCATTAGCGTTTTATTTGCGTTGCTGTATCTGTTCCTCCAGGAAATCTTGATAATTTGTTGGTAGATAAAATAATTTGAAATCGGTTAGAAATTCTCCCCACGTGGTCCAGGAATCTCGGTTATTTCGGTACCATGCCAGTGCATTGCCTTGAAAAACTTCAAACAGGGCTGGTAATAATTCAGCGGTGGAAATATTACTCTTCTCTTGCAGCTCATATAATTTTTCCAAAAATTCGGTGGCATCAGTTTTCCCATTAAATTACAGCTTCCAAGTGCGGACTTTATCGCATACATCCCCAATGTTGGAATTTATAACGGCCCTCCGGGTGGAATGTATATGCGGCTGGAAATGCGGTGACTGTTCGGTATCGGGGTCAGAAGAAGCAGATGTGTTGGGTTGATTTTTCCCTGGCTTGGGATAACCCTCTCGGAAAAATGTCTCTAATCTTTTCCTTAGTGTCGGTAGCGTCCCCTTCGTCGTCAAAGAGAATTTTTCCAGCTCTCTAACTAGCTCGTCTTTCTTGAGCGTATAAATCCAGCTCACTTTTGCTGGCTGCGGTTCGTCGTTACTGGAGTCGGCGGATCTTTCAGGTCTTCCTGGGGGTGGCAGGTTATTGCGGCCGGGATCGGATGGCATTCTAATAGCTTACTACAATTCAGCCAGACGTCTCAATAAAATAAAGTTGGTATCGGTAGATAGGGATAACCTATCTCGGAAACGGTAGCTCGGATTGCAATAAAACTATCAGAAATCGGTTGTGCACCTCTGGTTTACTTAAAAATGAGGGGTCACTTGCTATGTTCCCCCCAAATCCTAACTCCGGGAAACTCCGGGTGAAAATCCGGGTAAAATGTCAAAACCGGTGTACGTGCTCTATTTGCACTCTGGGTATGAAAGA